>NC_140995.1:219468222-219762077 GCF_052327205.1 Somniosus microcephalus | reverse complement strand
AAAAATTGGCAATTGAAAATAAAAAATTAAGCAAATTGTTAATGTTTACATTCAGGAACAGTAAAGCAGTGATTAATTGGGTTCCTTTAGTTTGACGTCAGCTGAAGTGATGATGTTGAGAGCTCGCTGATAGGGGTGTAAGGTCAGGGGTTGATCAAGTGCATTTGAAAGGAGACAGGCGACAAAACAGCATCCCTATAAGAATGGACAGTAATGGAATGATACAAAAATACAAAATGATTGCGTGCGACCAGCAGGTGGAAACGGTGGGACCTTGAGGAATGGGGAACATGAGGAGCAACAGAGGGAGCAGGAGAAGGGGACAAAAGAGAACAGAAAGGTTACCACACAAGGGGTGGACATTCTGAGACTGGTCCGAAGGTGGAAAAATGGGTGTCCTCAACGCATATGGTCTTCAGTCATATGGACTAGGAAGCACCCAGGTTCAGTACCTGGTCTGTGCTGAGTTAACGGATTTCAGCCAGGTTGGTCTCAGTACCACCAGACTGAGGAGAGGAAATACAGCCAGGTTTCCCCCACTTCAATGCTTTCCACTTGTCCCGGCTAGGAAGTGCGCATGTGTGTATGTTGCTCGAAGACAGGATCGAGCTTGCGTGTGTTGTTCCGCACAGTAAAATAGCCTGATGCTACATACTGCCCAGGCTTGTACTCGGGCGACTTAAAGGACAATAGTCGATAAGGTATTCCCTCATGAGCTAACATCTTCAGTAGAGGAGGGGAGAAATTGGGGGTGGAATATGGAAAGCAGAGAGAAGAAAAGTAAAAAGAAGCATAAAATTACAAAGCGATATTAACCGATTAAGTGAATGGGCAAAACTGTGGTAAATGGATTTCAATATAGGCAAGTGTAAGGTCCTTTGGACCTAAAAAGTATAGATTAGAGTACTTTCTAAATGGTGAAAGGCTAGAAGCAGTGGCGGTTAAAGAGACCTGGGGGTCCATGTATGTAGATCATCAACAGGTCATGGACAGGTACAAAAAATAATCAAAAAGGCTAATGGAATGCTGGTCTTTATATCTAGAGGGCTGGAAAACAAGGGGTTAGAAGTCATGCCACAGCTATACAAAGCCCTGGAGCACTATGTGCAGTTCTGGGTACCACACTTTAGGAAGGATATATTGGCCTTGGAGGGAGTGCAGTGTAGATTTACCAGAATGATATCTGGACTCCAAGGGCTTATGTTACGAGGAGAGATTACACAAATTAGGGTTGTATTTGTTGTGTCCGTGTGTTAATGGAGACACGGAATGCAGGAGTTGGTTTAACAGGTGTTTACTGAACAAAGTCTGGAGGTGAACTAAAAGATACAAGACACTATACAGGCTTATATAGCCCGAGTGGCCACTACCGGCATTACAGTACACAGGGGCTCTTAAAGGCACATACACCACAATTCCTCCCCTTTTAGACAACCAGTACATAATATTTTAAGTAATTGTTATTAACATGTGTACAAGAACAATAATCTACACATTTGCTGCAGTTAATCAATTATAAGTCAGTCTCTCTGGAGGCTTCCTGACTCGGTCCGGATAACGCCTCGGTGGTGTAGTAGTTTTCGGTGGTGTAGTAGGTTCTTTTGGCAAGGTCGATTCGGCTTGAATGCCAGTGTCGGGTTCATCTGGTTCCAGTATTACCGGATCAGAGGTAGATACTATGGGTATCTCTGCTTCATCATTAGGCGTATAGAGTGGTGGTGTAGGTTGTCCCTTTTCGGATGACTCTATGATCTGGTCAGCATGGCGCCTTATTATGCTTTCTCCAATGTCCACGGTATACATCAGCGGTCCTAGTCGTGTGCAAATAGTTCCAGGCTGCCATTTCTCGGTACGGTAGTCCCGGGCCAAAACTTGTTGACCTATCTGGAAGGTTCTAGTTGGCCTTTCATTCATGCCTTGAAATTGCCGGTTCTCTACGTCTCTTCTGATGTTTGGCTTGATCAAATCCAGCCGGCATCTTAGTCTTCTATTGAAAAACATCATGGCGGGAGTTTGGTTTGTAACCACATGTGTTGCATTCCTGTATGCAAACAAGAAGTTATCTACCTTATGCTGTAGATTTATGTCTTCATTACCCATGGCCTTTATGGCCTTCTTGAAGGTCTGGACATACCTTTCAGCCAATCCATTGGTGGTGGGATGGTATGGGGCGGACGTGTAGTGCTTAACCCCATTGTTTTTTAAGAACTTCCTGAATTCTTCGGACACAAACTTTGGTCCATTATCAGAACAGATCTGTTCAGGCAGCCCATTCCTGGCAAATATGGTCCTTAATACTGTGATGGTTTTTTCCGTGGTGGTGGAGGACATCTTTATTACCTCCGGCCACTTGGAGTGTGCATCAACCGCGATTAAGAACATCGAGTCCATAAATGGACCAGCAAAGTCGATGTGTACCCTTTCCCATGGAGATGAGGGCCACTCCCATGGATGTAGAGGGGCTTGTGGTGGGGCGTTTTGGGCCTTCTGGCATTCTAGACAGCCCTTGGTCATTTCTTCGATGTCTCCATTGATACCTGGCCACCACACAAATGCTCTGGCTAGGTTCTTCATTTTCACTCCACCCAGATGCCCCTCGTGAAGCTCCTTTAGCACTTTATCCTGGAGTTTGGGTGGAATCACCACTCTGGATCCACACATCAAGGTTTCTCGGCACACTGACAGCTGTTCTCTTCTTTGCGAGAATGCTGGCAACAGTGGTTCGCCATGTGCTGGCCATCCCTTCACCGTTAAATCGTAGACTCGTGAGAGAGTCGGGTCATTTCTCGTTTCCTTTTCAATGGTAGAATTTGTTACTGGTAGACATTCCACTATGGTTGAGTGGAACATTTCCACTGGGTCCACTGTAGGTGCCTCTTCTATCGTTGGCAACGGTAGACGCGATAAACCGTCAGCATTTCCATGCTGTTTTGATCCTTTGTATTCTATGTCATATTGGTGTGCTCCTAGGAAAAGGGACCACCTCTGTAGCCTTTGCGCTGTCATAATGGGAACGCCCTTTTTAGGGTTGAATATGGAGACGAGGGGTTGATGGTCAGTCAACAAGGTAAATTTTTGTCCGTGTAGGTAATGGTTGAATTTCTTCACTCCCCACACCAGGCTGAGTGCTTCCCTGTCGATCTGGGCATAGTTACGCTCAGCTGAGTTCAATGAGCGTGATGCAAAAGCTATCGGCCGCTCCGAGCCATCAGGGAATCTATGCGATAAGGGGATGCATCGCACGCCAGTCTGATTGGCAGTGATGGGTGGTAATGAGCCAAAACTTCCTTGGACGTGATCAAGCCTTTATATTTATGGAAGGCACGTTTACAGTCTTCGCTCCATTTCCAAATTACTCCTGTTTGTAGCAGTTCGTTAAGAGGGTGCAGAACAGTTGACAAGTTCGGTAAAAATTTATGATAGTAATTTATCAATCCCAGGAACGACCTTAATTGTGAGACATTTTCAGGTGCTGGGGCTTTTATGACCGCTTCAATTTTTTCAGGTGACTTATGCAACCCTTCTTCGTTAATTATGTGGCCACAATATGATATTTGTTTCTGGAAAAATTTGCACTTGGGGCGATTTGCTCGTAGGCCTCGTTCTCTCAGCCTAGTGAGCACCTGCTCCAAATTGGCAAGGTGCTCGTTGTCGTTTTCTCCTGTTACAAGGATGTCGTCTAGGTAGCATTGAGTCCCCGGAATCCCTTGCAGGACTTGCTCCATAGCTCTTTGCCAGATAGCTGGAGCTGATGCTACTCCGAAAACCAGTCGATTGTACTGGTACAGGCCTTTGTGTGTGTTTATCGTGAGATACTTTTTAGAGGCCTCCTCAACCTCCATCTGTAGATATGCCTGTGCCAAGTCAATTTTGGTGAAACATTTCCCTCCGGATAGTGAGGCGAAAATATCTTCTATCCTCGGAAGAGGATACTGTACCGTGTGAAGGACCGGGTTTACAGTCACTTGAAGTCCCCACAGATGCGAATTTTTCTCTGTTCTTCAGGTTTATCATTATTCAACGTTTTCTTCATGACCGGGACGATGGGTGTTGCCCACTCGCTCCAATCTATCTTGGGTAACACGCCTGCCTTTTCCAAATTCTCCAGCTCTGCCTCGACTGCTGGACGAATTGCGTATGGCACCGGCCTTGCCTTAAAAAACTTGGGAATTGCCGCATCTTCCACTTTTATTGAGGCGGTGACGCCTTTCAAGGTCCGTAGTTCCTGTTGAAACACTTCCTTGGCGTTGGCCAAGATGTCTTTTAATCGTTCAGGTTTGAAGTCGTCATCATTTTTTTTTTTCACTGGTCACCGTCAGTGCCTGAATGGAGTGCCAGTCTAAACGTATCTTCCTGATCCATTCACGTCCCAACAGCGGTGGACCACCATCTTGCAGAACGTATAAATACAACTCCTGTATTTCCTTGCCGTTGTATACAACAGGCACCCTTATTTTCCCTCTGGGGTATACTTTCTGCCCCGTATATGTTTTCAAGATAATGGATGTGTCTTTCAAAGGTATATGCGGAAATAGCCGCTCGTAATCCTGTTGACTTATGACGGTCAGAGCTGATCCTGTATCTAGCTCCATTTTAACTGGGGACCCCGCTATCATGAGGGTAACCCAAATGGTCTGGTAATCTTCTTTGGCAATTACATTATGTAATTTGAGAGAGCTTAGTCTCTTGTTTCCGGAGTCGCTATCGCTCTTCTGGTCTTCGGAGCTACTGTCCGTCATCATTTGTACCTTTCTGTACTTTTCCTTATTGATTTTTTTTCTGTCAGTGGATTTTTTGTTTCCAGATCGGCATACACGTGTAATGTGTCCCATCTTTCCGCATTGCCTGCATGCTTTGTCCTTGAACCAGCAGTCCCTCTGGTAATGGGTGGATCTGCCGCAGCGATAACATCTGTCGAAACCCTGTGTCATTTCATGGGTGCCGAAGTCCTGTGGCTTTTGCTGTATCTCTGCAGCTCCTCTTGCTGCTGCTTTGTATGATACAGCCACACTGAAAGCCTTGTCCAGTGTCAAATCTTTCTCAGAAAGTAGCCTTTTTTGTGTTCCTTCACTTAGGAGACCGCAGACGAATTTGTCTCGTAGAGAATCTGCCAGTCCTGCCCTGAATTGGCAGTGTAGGGTATCAACAATCACCTTAAAATTCTTGTCCATCGGTTTGGCTGGAGTGATTAAGTTTCATAACAGCCTGTATGTCCTTGCGCCCATTAGATTTAGAAGTACCGATGCCTTTTTATCATCCTTTATTTCATTCGCTGTGCAATATGCCTCCACTCTTTCCACATATGTGGTCCAATCCTCTACATCACTATCGAAAGCAGTAAATATATTGCCAGTCTTAGGCATCCTGAAAAAAAATGACGCCTCCCGTGCTTTCCTTTCTTCCCTGCCAAAAAAAAAAGGCGCCTCCCGCGCTTTCCCACCGCTGCCGCTGCTGACAACGCTGTTCTCTGCGGTTTTTATTTATACAGATATTTTTAATAGTTGGAGACTTGTTCCCACCGGACTCTCTGGGACTTTTCCCTCCCTCTGCTTGGTCCGAACCCCGACCTGCTTTGCAGCGCTGGCCATCTCCTGAGTGCTTCCACCCTCCGTCTCTGTTTGCCTCCGCCTTCGCTGCTCGGCCCCGCTGCAGAGCCAGCCGATCGAGCCCCAGCCCGCCGCCCAGGGAGGATTATTGCAGTACCTGCCACTAGCCCGGCTAGCTGGTGAAACCACAGTTTTCTTTCTTTTTTTTTTTCTTCGACCTTCGTCTGAGGAATCGATCTCCTTGAGGTGCTGCCGAATTGCAGGTAAGTCCGTTTCCAATTCGTCGCCACTGTTGTGTCCGTGTGTTAATGGAGACACGGAATGCAGGAGTTGGTTTAACAGGTGTTTACTGAACAAAGTCTGGAGGTGAACTAAAAGATACAAGACACTATACAGGCTTATATAGCCCGAGTGGCCACTACCGGCATTACAGTACACAGGGGCTCTTAAAGGCACATACACCACAGTATTTCCTAGAAATTAGAAGATTAAACAACAATTTGATCATAGTTTTCAAGATATTAAGAGGAACTGATAGGGTAGATAGAGATAAACGATTTCCACTGGCTGGGGAATCTAGGACTAGGGGATAGAGCATAAAAATTAGAACAAGATCTTTCAGGAGTGACGTTAGGAAACACTTCTACACACAAAGAATGGTAGCAGTTTGGAACTCTCCTCCACAAATGACAGTTGATGCTGGGTCAATTATTAATTTAAAATCTGAGATTGATAGATTTCTGATAACCAGGGTATTAAGGGATGTGGGGCAAAGGCGGATATGAAGAGCTAGGTCACAGATCAGCCATGATCTTATTGAATGGAGGAACAGGTTCGAGGGGCTGAATGACCTACTCCTGTTCCTATGTTCCTAGAAGAGAAAGAGAGAACAGGAAGAAACCTGCTGATAGAAAAGTGTTCAGGCGATCTGAGTCAGGAAGAACCTGTCAAAGGAACAGAAAAAAAAGAATTACAGCCGGCCTGTGGAAGATGAGGAAAGAATATTTCCAGCAAAAGTGCAAACTGAGGTGTCCTCAGCCACTGTCTTAAACATCCACTCCCTCTACCTCCAGCACACTGTGGCTGCAGTGTGCAACCATCTACAGGATGCACTGCAGAAAGTCGCCAAGGCTTCTTCGACAGCACCTCCCAAACCTGCGACCTCCACCAACTAGAAGGACATGGGCAGCAGGCGCATGGGAACACCACCACCTCCAGGAAAGACCGGCATTTATTGCCCATCCCTAGTTGCCTTTGAAAGGGTGGTGGTGAGCCTTCTTCTTGAACCGTTGCAGTCCGTGTGGTGAAAGTTCTCCCACAGTGCTGTTAGGTAGAGAGTTCCAGGAATTTGACCGAGTAATGATGAAGGAACAATGACATATGTCCAAGTCAGGATGGTGTGTGACTTGGAAGGGAACTTGAAGGTGTTGGTGTTCCCATGCGCCTGCTGCCCTTGTCCTTCTAGGTGGTAGAGGTCGTGTGTTTGGGAGGTGCTGTTGAAGAAGCCTTGGCGAGTTGCTGTAGTGCATCCTGTAGATGGTACACACTGCAACCATGGTACGCCATTAGTGGAAGGAGTGAATGTTTAAGGTGGTGGATGAGGTGCCAACCAAGCGGGCTGCTTTGTCCTCAACAGTGTCGAGCTTCTTGAGTGTTGTTGGAGCTGCACTCATCCAGGTAAGTGGAGAGTATTCCATCACACTCCTGATTTGTGCCTTGTAGATGGTGGAAAGGTTTTGGGGAGACAGGTGGTGAGTCACTCGCCGCAGAATATCCAACCTCTGACCTGCTCTTGTAGCCACAGTATTTATGTGTCTGGTCCAGTTAAATTTCTGGTCAATGGTGACCCCCAGGATGTTGATGGTGGGGGATTCGATGATGATAAAGCTGTTGAAAGTCAAGGGGCGGTGGTTAGACTCTCGCTTATTGGAGACAGTCATTGCCTGGCACTTGAGTGGCACGAATATTACTTGCCACTTATCAGCCCAAGCCTGAATGTTGTCCCGGTCTTGCTGCATGCGGGCACAGACTGTTTCAGTAACTGAGTAGTTGGAGCTGAACACTGTGCAATCATCAGCGAACATCCCCACTTCTGACCTTATGATGGAGGGAAGGTCATTGATGAAGTAACTGAAGATGTTTGGGCTTAGGACACTGCTCTGAGGAACACCTGCAGTGATGTCCTGGGGCTGAGATGATTGGCCTCCAACAACCACAGCCATCTTCCTTTGTACTAGGTACGACTCCAGCCAGTGGACCCTTCCCCCCCCCCCACCCGCTGCCCCCCCCTCCCAGTTTCCATTGACTTCAATTTTACTCGGGCTTCTTGATGCCACACTCAGACAAACGCTGCCTTGATGTCAAGGGCAGTCAACTCACTTCTGGAATTCAACTCTTATGTCCATGTTTGGACCAAGGCTGTAATGAGGTCTGAAGCCGAGTGGTCCTGGCAGAACACAAACTAAGCATCGGTGAGCAGTTATTGGTGAGTAAGTGCCGTTTGATAGCACTGTCGATGACACCTTCTATCACTTTGCTGATGATTGAGCGTAGACTGATGGGGCAGTAATTGGCTGGATTGGATTTGTCCTGCATTTTGTGGACAGGACATACCTGGGCAATTTTCCACTTTGTTGAATAGATGTCAGTGCTGTAGCTGTACTGGAACAGCTTGGCTAGAGGCATGGTTTGTTCTGGAGCACAAGTCTTCAGCATGACAGCTGGGATGCTGTTGGGGCCCATAGCATTTGTTGTATCTAATGTGCTCAGCAGTTTCTTGATATCACATGGAGTGAATTGAATTGGCTGAAGACTGGCGTCTGTGATGGTGGGGACTTCAGGGGGAGGCTGATATGGATCATCCACTCGGCACTTCTGGCTGAAGATGGTTGCAAATGCTTCTGCCTTGTCTTTTGAACTCACATGCTGGGCTCCACCATCATTGAGGATGGAGATGTTCATGGAGCCTCCTCCTCCCGTTAGTTGTTTAATGGTCCACCACCATTCATGACTGAATGTGTTAGGACTGCAGAGCTTTGATCTAATCCATTGGTTGTGGGGTCACTTAGCCCTGTCTATAGTATGCTGCTTCTACTTTTTAGCATGCATGTATCCTGTGTTGCAGCTTCACCAGGTTGGCACCTCATTTTTAGGTACACCTGGTGCTGCTCCTGGCATGCTCTTCTACATTCCTCATTGAACCAGGGTTGGTCCCCTGGCTTGATGGTAATGGTAGGGTGAGGGATATGCCAGGGCATGAGGTCACAGATTGTGGTGGAATACAATTCTGCTGCTGCTGATGGCCCACAGCACCTTCATGGATGCCCAGTTTGAGCAGCTAGATCTGTTCTGAATCTATCCCATTTAGCACGGTGATTGTGCCACACAACTTGATGGAGGGTGTCCTCAGTGTGAAGACGGGACTTCGTCTCCACAAGGACTGTGTGCAGTGGTCACTCCATGGACAGATACATCTGCGACAGGTAGACTGCTGAGGATTAGTCAAGTAGGTTTTTCCTCATGTTGGTTCTCTCACCACCTGTCGCAGGCCCAGTCTGGCAGCTATGTCCTTCAGGAATTGGCCAACTCAGTCAGTAGTGGTGTTACCGAGCCACTCTTGGTGATGGACATTGAAGTCCTCCACCCAGAGTACATTCTGTGCCCTTCCTACCCTCAGTGCTTCTTCCAAGTGGTGTTCAACATGGAAGAGTACTGATTCATCAGCTGAGGGAGGGCGGTAGGTGGTAATCAGCAGGAGGTTTCCTTGTCCATGTTTGACCTCATGCCATGAGACTTCATGGGGTCCGGAGTCAATGTTGAGAACTCCCAGGGCCACTCCCCACTGTGTCAGCACCTCTATTGAGTCTGTCCTACTGGTGGGACAGGACATACCCAGGGATGGAGATGGAAGAGTCTGGAAGGTATGATTCTGTGAGTATGACTATGTCAGGCTGTTTCTTGACTAGTCTGTGGGACAGCTCTCCCAATTTTGACACAAGTCCCCAGATGTTAGTGAGGAGGACTTTGCCGAGTCGACTAGGCTGGGTGCGCCTTTGTCGTGTCCGGTGCCTAGGTCGATGCCGGGTGGTCCGTCCGGCTTTATTATTAATATACTTCTTTGTCGGGGTTTGGTGTAACTGAATGGCTTGCTAGGTCATGTCAGAGGGCAGTTAAGAGTCAACCACATTGCTCTGGGTCTGGAGTCACTTATAGGCCAGACCAGGTAAGGGCGGCAGATTTCCTTCCCTAAAGGGCATTAGTGAACCAGATGGGTTTTTATGACAATCCGGTAGTTTCATGGTCACCATTACTGACACGAGCTTTTTATTCCAGATTTATTGAACTAACTGAATTTAAATTCCCCAGTTGCCGTGGTGGGATTTGAACTCACGTCTCCGGATCATTAGTCTAGGCCTCGGGATTACTAGTCCAGCAACATAAAAACGAAAGACTTGCATTTCTATAGCGCCTTTCACGACCCCAGGATGTCCCAAAGTGCTTTACAGCCAATGTGGGAAACGTGGCAGCCAATTGCGCACAGCAAGCTCCCACAAACAGCAGTGTGAGAATGAGCAGATAACCGCTATGCTACCGTACCCCTATTGTAGCTGTGTACTATATATACACACACACACATTAAAAACTAACTCACATTGGCATCTTCAGCATTTGAGGTTTAGTTGCAACAGCCAGCTCTTCTCTGAAGCTCACAAGCATTCCTATAAATCGGATTATTGCAGAGCTAACAGGACCAGCAGTGTTTATATCCGAGGCCTTTGAACCGCTCTATATTGGCCATTATACAGTAACAGCTGGAAGAAACACCGCATGTCCTTCAAAGTCATTAAACGAACAGATTTTAATGTCTGCAGTGCATTCTGCATGAAATGTACTTTTTAGATTTGTTCAAACGCACTTTAGCGCATACATCACATCAATGAGATTTTCTCGGAGAACAACTTTCAGCGACATCAGAGACCTGGGAGCCCCTCCATCCCTGTCCCCCTGCAGATTATTGATTCTACAATTTACTCACGTTTCTTACCGATAAACTATTTTTCCTTTTCTCTCACAGCAATCTGCAGCACAGCAGTAAAAACAGAGGTTGCTACTTGCCTGCGAAGCCTGTGACGGGTAAAGGCAGGAGAGTACCAGGTACAGAAAAAGGCTGTACTGAATCCCAGGAACCATATCGCCTCTGCTCCTTTACTCTTAGGGAATGCCTTCAAGATCTGCACGTGTGTGGGTTTTTTCTCCCCCCTACACCGGGAAAACTCCTAGTTTTCGCTGGCAGGTGCATTCACATTGGGCTCATTGTGGAGTCAGTCGGTTTCACTCCCTGGACAGGATGACGACAAGTGGGAGTTCAGCAAAGTCTTTCAAGGGAGCTTCTTTTCCAGACTCGACTGAATTCACATACTCAGGTTTGTTCCCTTGCTGCGGGACGGGAGTTGATCTCCACTGGACTGTGTGCTCAGGGTGAAGGATTGCTTTGGTCTCAGGTTCCTGTCAGAATGATATTGTCCCGCCCCTTTAAGGAGCTGGAGGGCTGGTGGAATTGAGACAAAAAAAATTGCTTCAACTTTGCAGCTATTATTATCTTAAGGTAGCAAATCGCGCTTTAAACAATTACCTTCCTTGATGATACACGTTAGTGACAAGGGCTACATCATAACAACAACATAATAAGTATGTTGTCAAATAAGGACTGATTTACAATTGGTTTATATGCGCACACATACATGTAAATGTGAAAACAGAATATTGTAAGGGTTCTAAGTACACTGTGGATTTATACATCGAACGATTTATGTTGCTTTCAGATTTAAAAATTGAGCCCCACAGACTGAGAATGTTAACAATAAAAGTTTACATCAACTGCATTCGTGCTTTTAAAACACTATCAAAATGGTCAGTGATAAGGTATCTTTTAGCGTCAACAGGGATTAGAACAATATTTTGACGTGAATCCTGTCAAATGGCATCATTTCCCTGCTTAGCTTTTAAATTCCAATTACTATGCACTTATAATAAATAATAAAATGATGTAGCAAAATATATGTAATGATACAGCACCTTATCACATGCAAAGCGTTTGACGACCAATGCAACACTTTCAAGTGCAGTTTCACACACATCAAATGAGATGAAACGAACCTGTAAGCTGCTTTTGGTGTCTTTGGTCGAGGGGAAAAGGTTAGGACAGTGGGAGAATTCCCGGCTCTTTTCAAGTAAGGATTAGGGGATGGGTGGGGTGCTGGGTGGGTGGTTTCGTTTGTTTCCGACTGCTGCCCTGTTACAAAGCCTTAAATGTAGTGTGTGCGTGTTTTTAAGTACCTATTGGGCATATGGATACATAATGAAATCACATTTCCCCTTCGTTTGAAACCGTTCTGCCAGGACTCCTGAATCAACATTGCAAGATGCGTGTGATTCAATTGTCCCTCGTGTCCATGAACATATCACCTGTGTTGTATTGATTAAAGCAGTGATATTAGATTACTGTCTGTCAGCTTTCTACTGTGAGTATCTGCTCTCTGTATCCAGCAAAGAAAAAACCTTTCTGGGCTGTTTGATATGAAACGAATTCATCAGAAGGAGAGGAATGCGGCTGCTGCTAGTTTAACAGCCCAGAAAGGCTGGATATGGAGAGAGCAGATACTCACAATAGAAAGCTGATAGGCAGTAATCTAATATCACTGCTTTAAGTAATACAATACAGGTGATATTTTCATTTTGCAGGAATGCACACTTGAATTGACACCCATCTATGATATATATCACTGTTACAGTGAGGGGTGTGGGGTATATCACTGTTACAGTGAGGGGTGTGGTGTATATCACTGTTACAGTGAGGGGTGTGGGGTATATCGGAGTTAGTGAGGAGTGTGGGTTATATCACTGTTACAGTCAGGGGTGTGGGTTATATCACTGTTACAGTGAGGGCTGTGGGTTATATCACTGTTACAGTGAGGGGTGTGGGGTATATCACTGTTACAGTGAGGGGTGTGGGGTATATCGGAGTTACAGTGAGGAGTGTGGGTTATATCACTGTTACAGTGAGGGGTGTGGGGTATATCACTGTTAGAGTGAGGGGTGTGGGGTATATCACTGTTACAGTGAGGGGTGTGGGGTATATCACTGTTACAGTGAGGGGTGTGGGGTATATCACTGTTACAGTGAGGGGTGTGGGTTATATCACTGTTACAGTGAGGGGTGTGGGGTATATCACTGTTACAGTGAGGGGTGTGGGGTATATCACTGTTACAGTGAGGGGTGTGGTGTATATCGGAGTTGCAGTGCGGGGTGTGGGTTATATCACTGTTACAGTGAGGGCTGTGGGTTATATCACTGTTACGGTGAGGGCTGTGGGGTATATCTCTATTACTGTGCAGCGTGTGGGATATATCGGAGTTACAATGAGGAGTGTGGGGTATATCACTGTTATAGTGAGGGGTGTGGGGTATATTACTGTTACGGTGCGAGGTGTGGTTATATGTTCGAGGCAGGGACCCAGGAGCGAGGACGAGCCCAGCAGTGAGGTCAAGGCCCAGGAGTGGCGCAGCGTTGACCAGCAGCGGGGTCGGGGCCCAGGGAAGGTGCAGCATGAGCCAAAGGCAAGGTCGGGAGGACCACAATGCATCCTACGAAACCCAGGCAGAGAGGACCTGCGGGAAGGAGGGAGGAGGACAGTAGGAGTATATTTGTGTGTGTGTGCTAGACCATTGTAGCAGAGCCTGGTCTCCAATTGTCTTGGATCCCCTTGCCATTGGACCAAGACCTTGCTCTGTCAAGCCCGTGTGGTAGCTGGTGTGCAACGGCCACCCCATGTTAAAAGAATTCACGCACAGGCATCTTCCACCCTTTAAAATGAAGTTCGGGACCTGGAACATCATGGACAACCCCAACAGTGACAGACCGGAACGCCGTACTGCTATCGTTGCCCAGGAGCTCAGACGTTTCAACCACCGTCTGCCCCACCTGTGACAGACTGTAGGTCCCGCATTGGACTCATCAGTCACCTGAGAACTCATTTTTAATGTGGAAGCAAATCACCCTCGGTTCCGAGGGACTGCCTAAGAAAAAGAAGATATTAAAAAGCGTACATTTATATGTGATTTCTGTTCGTAAAACCTTACTTCCTATTGTGACATTTTTGTCATACTTTTATGTCAACTTGTCCCCATTATAATTACTATGCCCACATTTGCCTATGTAAACATGTCACACTGTAATGACACCCTCCTGACAATGGTGGTGCTGTAGAGTCTCAATTTTCCAGCTCCCTGCTCCTCAGCCAAACTCCTATGTCCCAGGCAACTGTACTTCACTCCTTCCCAAACTACCACTGCTTTTGCTGTTTAAAAATCAAAATATTAGATACAATTAAGAACAGAATGCATGACTTTAAAACGAGGATGATGTCTGCACACTGTGGTCCAGTTATCACCTGCTCTCTAACCTCACTTCACTTGAAGACTACGCTTAATCTTGACTCCCCATGTGCAATGCCACCGGTGGTCGACTAGTATAATAGCTGAAAAAATGCCAAGGGTTTTTTCATATCCTCCATTTATATCGCACCTTCTCACGCCTCTCAGAAATACCTCAACACTTCACAAACAATGGATTACTTTGGCAGGAAGATCCCAAAAACAACAGTGAGATGAATGACCAGTTAATCAGGTTGTGGCGGTGTTGGTTGAGGGAGGAATACTGGCCAGGTCACTGGAATAGCTCCCTTCTTCTCTTACAATACGGGAGCTTTTAACATTCACGCAAAAGGCAGGATGGACATCTCTTTTAATGCCTATCCGGAGGGCAGGGAGATCACTTCAGGAGTGGATCACCATTCATAACAGCGGCGAAGCTGGATGGAGGAAATCCAGCCCCACAATCTTTTTTTTGCTAAAAGGTACCCCTAAAATGCTTTGTAAAACTGATTACCCTAGTGCTGTACGTATGTGGATTGAGACGATGGTGGTGGGGCTACCTCATTGTCCACATAAAGCAGGACCCAGCTAAGGCCAAGATTGATAGAAGTTAGGCTACCCATTAATGGCTCATCGTGAGTCCCAGTGGATGGAGTGACTGTCCAGACACTGAGAGAAGGTGGGTGATCCAGGGCTAATTGGACACAAAGGGGAGGGTTAGTTTGAAGGCTGGGTTGCAGACGAGCCAAGTGTGATAGCTAGCAGTGCCCTCCGCTGGTTGTTATCTGGAAGGACTCCACAATAAATAATCGACTTCAGAAACACAGCTGGTGAGCGTCCTCTGCCGGACAAGAGGAAGAAGTGGCGACAAGGTTCTGGCTTAAAGGGGCAGGCATGTACAGAAGCCTGACATCGGTAGTGGGGAAAATGCTAGAGTCCATTATAAAAGATGTAATAGCAGAGCACTTGGAAAGCAGTGACAGGATTGGACAAAGTCAACATGGATTTACAAAAGGTAAATCGTGCTTGACTAATCTACGGGAATTTTTTGAGGATGTAACTGGTAAAATAGATAAGGGAGAACCAGTTGATGTGGTGTATTTGGACTTTCAGAAGGCTTTCGATAAGGTCCCGCATAAGAGATTAGCGTGTAAAATTAAGGCACATGGGATTGGGGGCAAGGTATTGACTTGGATAGACAACTGGTTGGCAGATAGAAAGCAAAGAGTTGGAATAAACATGTTGTTTTCCGAGTGGCAGGCAGTGACTAGAGGGGTACCGCAAGGATCGGTCCTAGGACCCCAGCTGTTCACAATATATATTAATGACCTGGACGAGGGAATTGGATGTAATATCTCCAAATTTGCAGACAACACAAAGCTGGGTGGGAGGGTATGCTGTGAGGAGGATGTCGTGAAACTCCAGTACGATTTGGACAGGTTGGGTGATTGGGCAGAAACATGGCAAATGCAATATAATGTGGATAAATGTGAGGTTATCCGCTCTGGTGGCAAAAACAGGAAGGCAGATTATTATTTGAATGGCAATAGATTGGGAGAAGGGGAAGTGCAAAGAGACCTGGGTGTTCTTGTGCACCAGTCGCTGAAAGTAAGCATGCAGGTGCAGCAGGCGGTTAAGAAGGCAAATGGTATGTTGGCCTTCGTAGCAAGAGGGTTCGAGTACAGGAACAAGGATGTCTTGCTGCAGTTGTACAGGGCCTTGGTGAGACCGCACCTTGAGTATTGTGTGCAGTTTTGGTCGCCTTACCTGAGGAAGGATGTTCTTGCCATGGAAGGAGTGCAGCGAAGATTCACCAGGCTGATACCTGGGCTGGCAGGAATGACGTACGAGGAGAGATTGGGTCGATTGGGCTTGTACTCACTGGAGTTTAGAAGATTGAGAGGGGATCTCATTGAAACCTATAAAATTCTGTCAGGCCTGGACAGACTCGATGCAGGAAGGATGTTCCCGATGGCCAGGGAGTCCAGTACTAGGGGTCATAGTCTAAGGATAAGGGGTAAGCCATTTAGGACTGAGATGAGGAGGAACTTCTTCACCCAGAGAGTGGTGAACCTGTGGAATTCTCTACCACAGAAGGCAGTGGAGGCCAATTCATTAAATATATTCAAGAAGGAGTTGGATATATTTCTTAAGGCTAACGGGATCAAGGGATATGGGGAGAAGGCAGGGACAGGGTACTGAATTTGGATGGTCAGCCATGATCTCATTGAATGGCGGAGCAGGCTCGAGGGGCCGAATGGCCTACTCCTGCTCCTATCTTCTATGTCTATGTTTCTATGACAGATTCAAAACTGTTCTGTGGTGAGATCCTACACTGTTTCTTTTGTGAATAGCCAAGCTAATGGGAATCAGCAACATATTTCAAAAATCAACAGAGGTGTTTAGAGAGAGGCTCGATTGGTTCCCCAGTGATTGTAGCTCCAGATTGTACTGATGTGTTTGTCGAACTGAAATTCTTCAGGTTGGAGGTTTCTCCAGCCCTAGAAATGGACGGCCTAATGGATGATACACAGAAGAATGGAGAGAGAATGGAGGAACTGAAGAAAAGGTTAGTGCTGGAATCAGGATTGCAGAGATCGAGAGCTTAGCTGCTTAACAACCGGAAACATTGGCCCCCGATCTTTACTGGGGTGAGATTTCAAAGCAGGAGAGAGGATTTCTGGTCGGGAGTGGGTTTTTTCAACATCATCTCCACCTGGAAGCCAGCCTGATTGACAGTGGGCGGGGGGGGGTGTGGGGGGGTGGGAGGCTGCTGAAAAGGCCGCAGCCCAGGAACAGGGATAGAGATCGCAAGGGTGGGGGGAGGGGGATACAGTGTGGCTTCGAGGGTCGGGGTGTTGGCGAGAGATTGGGGCAGAGATGAGGGCATCGGGAAGGTCGGTGATCACCGGGGGATCAGTGATCGTGGTGCGGTGGGGGTAGGTCCGATCATGGGGGGATCTGATTGTGGGGGGGTCCGATTGCATGGGGGCTCCGATCCCGGGGAATGAAGCAGGTTAGCTTGGGGGCCGGGGGGAAGCACACTTGCTGCTCCTGGCCCATGTAGTGTATGTACCCGTCTACCTTTAAGGGAACTATTGAATGTAACCGTTCACCTTTAAGAGAACTACTTTAGGTGTGGCACTATTTGTTTGGCTTCTGTATACTGTAATACCGACAGTGACCACACCAGTATATAAGTGTTGTGGCAGGATAACTGGGGCAGATTCTTCTGACCTCTGAATAGTAAAGACCTGTTTGTTTGTTACTCCTGAAGTCTGTGTCGTTATTAACCGTACAACCCACAGACTTTACAGTGGCGACGAGTCCGATCGTACCCTGCGGCAAGACTACCAAAGCAAGAAGAGCGTCGAAGAGAGGCAACCGCCCTCGTCGTGCTGCTGGAAGAAAACACAAGGCTGCAGCAGGAGAAAGGTGGAAGACTTTAGCAACAAAAGCTTCCGTCTGCAACAGGCACTGACTACCCTTCTACCACGGTACGGAGTGAGCCGATCAGCAGGGAACAAGGCGGCCGTGGAGACTGTGAGTAGGGGAAGGTGTAGAAGTATCCGGAGGATAAGGGCAGAGCACTCGACCTCGGTCGAGGGGGAGCTGAGCCGGTCAGAAGTCGGGTCCAACGGCGTCGGGTGACAGCCGGACCGCGATCGGCGGGAAAGATCCGGGCGGCGACGAAGCCGCGGAGCGCTGAAACCGAGCGTGTGGGAGAGGCAGAGCCGAGCAAAGGAGGCTGCGCGAGAGCCAGCCCAGCGGCTGAACTGTTCTCCACCAACGGGGTCCCCAGAGCCGGTAGAACCGAACGTGCGGGGGAGAGAGCGACAGAGCCGGGTACGGAGAGAGAGACTGCGCGAGAGCCAGTCCAGCGGCTGAACTGTCCTCCGTTAACGGGGTGTACCCAGCGCCGGTAGAGCCGTGCGGGCGGGAGGAAAAGACAGAGCCGAGTAAGGGGAGTTGTGCGAGAGCTAGCCCAGCGGCTGAACCTGTCCGCTGTGGGGAAAGCGTACCCCTTCCACCAGGAAGAAACGCGGAAAGCCGCCATTAGGCGGAGAAGACGACAGAGGCGGGAAACCGCCATTGAAGTGGGCGGGGAGAGAAAGGAAGAGCGGGAAACCGCCATTTTAGAAATAAACAGATAATAAATAATACTTAAAGAAATACTGTGCTGCTCCAAGGAAAGGAAGATGCCTAAGCGAGGGAATATTAACGATTTTAATTCTGAGATAGAAGACTGGGCCACGTACGTGGAACGCATCGAGATCTATTGTGAAGCCAACAAAATAGAGGAAGACGACAAGGCGATAACATTGTTAAACTCGATGGGCGCAAAGACATACGGGCTCTTGAAGGATTTACTAGCACCAGCTAAACCGGCGGATCAGTCTTTCGAAGAGATTGTGGCTGTTCTGAAGGACCACTTGAACCCCACACCGTTGATATTGGCTGAATGATTCAAATTCTATGCAAGAACGCAACGGAAAGACGAAAGCAACGCAGAATACTTGGTCGAACTGCGTAGGCTAGCGAAATACTGCCAGTTCGGAGGGAATCTGACAGAGGCACTGCGAGACAAGTTCGTAGGTGGATTGTCCAAGGAAGGGACGCAAAAGCGCCTACTCGAAGAGAACGACCTTACACTTGACAGGGCTGTCCTTATAGCCACATCACACGAAGCCGCAGCGAAAGGAACGGCGGAAATGCAACTAAAGGCGGCGGCACTCGGGGTGGACCAAATTACCTCGAGTACAACAAAATGCTATCGTTGTGGGAAGACAACACACGACCAGAATCAATGCTGGTTTAAGAACCAAGAATGTAGGAAATGTGGCAAAGTGGGTCACATCGCTAAGGTATGCCGGTCAGGGAAGAAGACCAACAACCAAAGGAAGCCATCACAAGAAAAGTACAACAAGGTATACAAGGGGGCTGAGAAGAGTTCAGACGAACAGAATCCAGACTCAGATCCAAACGGCCAGGAGCTGGGTAGTCTGAGTATCCACCATGTGAGTAAGGAAGCTGACCTACAAACTATCTGGGTCATGCTAAAAATAGCTGGAGTCCAAGTGAAAATGGAGTTGGACACTGGATCAGCTGTATCAGTCATAAATCGAAGGGATTACCACCGGCTATTCCCACACATACCCTTAAGAGATACCAAGTTCGTATTGCAGACATACACGGGGCATAAAGTATACCCCATGGGAAAAATAAGAGTCAAGGTGAGAGATAGGGGTAAAGTACACCCAAGAATGAACTTGTACGTACTACCTGAGGGAGGACCACCACTTCTAGGACGGGAGTGGATCAAGAAAATAGACATGGAATGGCACTACCTACAAGCAATGACGAGTGAGGACTCGGTGCAGACAAGCAGCTCAGACTCTGAGCCGGAAGACGATAAGTCCAGCCCATGTATGAAAAACAAGGTTAACATGAACTCACTGACTAAGGCTGGAAAAACGATGGCGTGCATAAAGACAGAGAATTCTGAGTCTGTTCAAGTTACAGACATATGCATTACGGAGGAACATCGGGCTCGAACTCAACATTATTTCAAAGTACGACAACAATTAGAACAATTAAGTTACCGTCTCGTACAAGAGATGAAAACAATGAAAAAGTTCTATGACACCGAATGGGAGAGTCTGGAAAGACAACAGAACCTGCTGGCTCAAGCAGAGAGCGACCATAGAGCCATCGTGACCAATTACCGATCACATCTCCCTTATGATGTTCAGGAGTTAGAATATTTGCATGATCTAGAGATACAGCATAAAGGCAAACCACGCTTCACTGAGGATTTTGTTCTGCAATTGGAGACGGAGCTAGTGCAGGCAAGGTTAAGAGAAGCTGAATCGCAGTGTGCACTTAAAGAGATGCAAAAAAAAATCTTGGACATGGAAAAGAGAAACGCTTCTTTACCTGATGTGAATAATGTGGCCATGTTGCAAGAGGAGCTTATAGGGGCGAAACTGAAAGAAGCTAAGCAAAGGATGTTGGAACTTGAAACACAGAACCAAATCAGCAGTAACCAGCTATGTCGAGCAGAGAAGGAGTGCTATGGTCTACATGAGAAGGTGCAATATCTCTCAGCCCAGAATAAGGGTCTACTCACTCAGTTAAATGAAAGTAAACGGAAAATGGCTGAGATAGACTGCAAGAATAAAGAAGATTTGATGGCAGTGAGACTTCAAGAGGCAGATAGCATAGCAGCCTTGGCTGAACTCCAACAGGAAATTGCGAAAGAAGCAAATGAAGAGGAATCTTCAGGAAGCCAGGATTTTATTCCAGTTCTTCTCTACGACTCCTTACAAGCAGAGTGTGAGAAGTTGAAAGAACAGTATGAACAGGCCCAGGCTACAATTCTGGAGGGGATTAACTCGGCAACCTCCGAAAAGCTAGTTTCAGTAGAAGCATATGAACAACTAAAGGTTGAACATGAGCAAGAAGTCCAAAGGCTGCAGGAAATTCTTGATGAGCTCAAGGCCAAGATAGACTCATCGGTAGAAGTTCCATCCATAGATGAGAATTTAGAGGTGAAAGACATGGCAGAACATGAAAGACAAGATGTCCAAGAACTCATAAAAATATTGAAGGAAACCCAAGTCAAATATGAGGCGGCAATGACCGAGGTTCAACGACTTGAAGAACAAATTCAACTGGGAATCCTTTCAGTGGAAGGAAAGGAAACTGTAAGAAACACAGAGACTGTAAGAATGGGCCCTGAACATGAGCTAGGGAGCATCAAGGCGCAACTTCTTCGAGCGCTTGAAACCAAAGTACAAGAGGAAAGGAAGGTGAAAGCATTGGAGGGAAAGGTGGATGAAATGGAGAAGACTCTGATCCACAGAGTCCCCGTGGAAGAGTTAACGGTCAGCCAACTCCTTCACATGCTGAGAGACAAGACTCCACAATGGGAACACGAGCTTCAATCTTCAAAGGGAAGGAATTCGGAGCTCCCAAAAGTTACGGAAATAACTGAGGTGGCAACACAGATTTTGTATTACAGTTTACTCTATGAAGAGTTCGTTGAATCACGTCAATGTGAACAGAAGAATGTTGAAACAGCTGCTTCAGTAGAAGGATTAAATAGCCTGATAACGCAATCCCCGATGGAAGGGAAGGTATTGAACTCACAAATGAGGTCAGTAGTGAAGGAATGGCAGACAACCCAGGAAGAGCGGAATGAAATTGAATGCATGAAGAAGTCTTTTCAAGAAAGATGTCTAGGGAAGGAACCACAGTCAGCTAACGTCCAGATGGGTAAGGAGGAAGTAGAAGGCCCTCTCGCTGGCCTAACTCAGGACGAACCCGAGTATTACCATGACCTGTTGAGTGACACTGAATATTACGAGCATCTGGTCTGCTCAGTTTGTGATGAAAACTCCCAAAGTGCTGAAATCCGGATGAAGCACTTCAGGTCTAAGGAACATAGAGAGTTGGTGGCGCTACAGCTGGCAGCCGAGAAAGGAGCTCCGAGAGTTTCAAAAAGGCAGAAAAGAAAAAGAAGAAGCAGAAGATAATAACCGTCTAAAATATTATCACTTCTACCATCTCAGGCGGGACACTACGAAAGGAGCTAAATTAGTTGAAAAACCGGAAATTATCAAGACAGCCAGTTGGTTGTAAAAGTCCGCACTGCTGGTTCAACAGGACGAAAGTTCAAGCTGTTACGTCAAGAAAAAGGCTATGGAGGAGTCACGCTAGCCATGTGAACCGGCTACACCAAAGAGATGCTGTTCGGAACGAGTCAAGATCAGAGACTGAATCTATGAACTGTTCCCACCGAGATTATATCTGTAAATTGTTTTATAGGAAGTTGAAGATATGTATGTTTAACGGGGACTCTGTAAGTAATAAGCTAAAAAGGGAGGATTGTAGTGTATGTACCCGTCTACCTTTAAGGGAACTATTGAATGTAACCGTTCACCTTTAAGAGAACTACTTTAGGTGTGGCACTATTTGTTTGGCTTCTGTATACTGTAATACCGACAGTGACCACACCAGTATATAAGTGTTGTGGCAGGATAACTGGGGCAGATTCGCCCTGACCTCTGAATAGTAAAGACCTGTTTGTTTGTTACTCCTGAAGTCTGTGTCGTTATTAACTGTACAACCCACAGACTTTACAGCCCACAAGCTGGAAAGGCACTTCCAGCCTGTTCCTGTTCCATGCACCAGTCCTCCCTTTAGCACCCGGGGAAACCCGGCCAGCCAGCGTTAAAGCTGGACAAGAGATAAAATCTGAGGCACACATCCTCATTCAAATATTTAAATCAGCAACCTGCCTCCTGGGAGCGGGCTGGTTGCCTGTCCCCCATCCCACCACCGTTAACACTGGAAGTGGGCTGGCCCGAGGCGGGTTTGACAATTTTTAAATTTTCACATCCCACCCGAAACCCACCCGTTTTGCGGGGTTAGAATTACCCCCAAAGATGCTGCCTGACCTGCTGAGTGTTTCCAGCATTTTCTGTTTTTATTTCTGATTTCCAGCATCCGCAGTATTTGGCTTTTGACTCACGTGCTTACTTGATGTAGCACGGGAATACACAGCTAATAGACTACCAACACCTGACAATTTATGTGCAAGATCCTTGATCAGAACCAAGTAAAATTGGTTCCACATCCCCAATGGCCCAGTGAGGCTATGCCGACTGGGACTGGCCCAGGCCTGATCTCCGACTGTGCGGAGTTAGCTGGCGTCCAACTGGACAGCGGTAACAGGGCTACAGTACCTCTGGGATTGGAAATGGGAAATCAGCCAGGGTTCCCCACTGCTGATTGCTATCCGGCAAACTCTGCTGGAAGCGGATCTGTGTTGATGTTATGAAAGCAGATGATTGGCTGATGCCCCTTGTGGTCAAATAGCCTACCAACACTAACTGTCAAAGCTCACACATGATTAATGGGTCAGGTACCAGGGAGGGACCAGCATTCAAAGAACTAAAGCCAATGCCTTTAAGAGGAGTGGGAAGAAAAAGAAAATTGTTCTAATTTTTATCCAGTAAAAATGAATGCACCAGAGGACTGACGGTTCCACCCGGCTAATGCAACTTATATCTTTAAGAAACAAATTGTCTACTATTTAGCAGTTTTGATTTAATGAAATCTTTACCTTTTTTTAATAAATTGCTGGTGTCCTGTATTTATTCTTAATTCTTCACACGGTCTTGTGTGGATGAAACTGGTATTGTCCCCCTCTCCCTCAAATCTGCCGTCATCACCCCTCTCCTCAAAAAAACAACCCTTGACCCTTCCGTCCTTGTAAACTACCGCCCCATCTTCAACCTCCCTTTCCTCTCTGAAATCCTGGAACATGTTGTCGCCTCCCAAATCCATGCCCATCTTTCCCGCAACTCCATGTTTGAATCCCTCCAATCAGGTTTCCGCCCTTGCCACAGTACCAAAACGGCTCTCATCAAAGTCACAAATGACATTCTTTGTGACTGTGACAAAGGTGTAAGCTATCCCTCCTCGTCCTTCTTGTCCTGTCTGCAGTCTTTGACATGGTTGACCACTCCATCCTTCTCCAACGCCTCTCCACCGTCGTCCAGCTGGGTGGGACTGCACTCGCCTGGTTCCTTTCAGGAAAGTGGTAGATGGAGTTTAATACAGAGAAGTGTGAGGTGATGCATTTTGGCAGAAGGAACAGGGAGAGGCAATATGCACTTAATGGCACAGTTTTAAAGAGTGTGCAGGGACAAAGGGACCTGGGAGTTAATGTGCATAGGTCCCTGAAGGTAGCAGGACATATTGGGAGAGTGGTTAGCAAAGCATATGGGATCTTGGGCTTCATAAATAGAGGTATTGAGTACAAAAGTAGAGAAGTTATGCTGAATCTTTATAAAGCGCTGGTTAGGCCACAACTGGAGTATTGCATCCAGTTCTGGTCACCACACTTTAGGAAGGATGTGAAGGCCCTTGAGAGGGTGTAGAGGAGATTTACCAGAAGGGTTCCGGGGATTGGGGGATCTTAGCTACAAGGACAGGTTGGAGAAGCTGGATTTATGTTCATTGGAGCAAAGGAGGTTGAGGGGTGATTTGATAGAGGTGTACAAGATTATGACGCGTTTGGATAGGGTAGACGGGGAAAGGCTTTTCCCACTAGTTGATGGTACAAGGACTAGGGGACACAGATTTAAGGTTTTGGGCAAGAGATATAGGGGGGACGTGAGGAAAAACTTTTTTACGCAGCGAGTGGTGAGGACCTGGAACTCGCTGCCGACAGAAGTGGTGGAAGCGGAGACACTTCTGTTGCCTAGGCCCTAAGCTCTGGAATTCCCTCCCTAAACCTCTCCGTCTCGCTACCTCTCTTTCCTCCTTTAAGTCGCTCCTTAAAATCCATCTCTTTGACCAAGCTTTTGGTCACATGCACTAATTTCTCCTTATGTGGCTCGGTGTCAAATTTCTTTGTCTTTTAATACTCCTGTGAAGCGCCTTGGGATGTTTTACTATGTTAAAGGTGCTATATAAATACAAGTTGTTGTTGTTTACAATAACCCCACAGTAGTAATAGAGATAACCAATTGCAAACATAGTGGGAAGATTTCCTGAAATTGCTATTTCGAGCAAAACCTTGAAAATTTTGTAAAGCAATGTGTGCTCAGAGGAAATTGACTCCTTGTATATGGAGTTGATTTTCACAGCCTCCTGCCCAGCAGGAACAGGATGATAATGGCAGTGTACCACCTGCTGTCCTCTTCCCAGTCCCAGTCTGGCCACTGCTGTTCTCGCCGGGGCCTTTCACCTGTTTCAGGCGGGAACCTACTTTTAGTACAGTCCCCGCTGCTTACAGTGGGCGCGTCAGTGTTAACGCGATTTCCCCTCTATACACGGTGGATGGTTAATGGTTCCATTAAAAGCCCGTTAATCTCCCCCATCGCTGATTAACTCTCCTGTATTAATCAGGAACACGGGAGGCACTGCTGGAACCCAGCGCTCTATAATTCCAACCCACTCACGCTATTCCCTGGTGCAATGCACACTAATCATTCTGTAAAATTTTTGCACGATTCTCACACTGACAGGACATGGCAAAGAACCACGAACTCCTCACTGGCGCTTCCAGACTGATGCTGTCTGCAGAGATCAGTCAACTTCGCCCAGCTTCTCTTCACCTGAATTCCTCGTCTGGCTCCACACAAAGAAGCATAACAGGTAATTGCAGCTTAACAAGGTGCGAACTACTCACTGAACACCTGTTTCTGCCCGAAATAACCGACGCTGTTAGCGCCAACTTGGTCATTTACAATAACGGTAATGACAAATTGCCCCGCCTCCAAGGCCGCCAAGTCATCTGGAGTGGCCAAGGCTGGCGCCGCCGCCGCTCCTCCTTCCGGGTCTAGCCGCGCCCCCGCTCAATCGAACGCTACCGGGGCGCGGTCGTCGTCGGAGGCCAACGACATCCAGGCCTCCGGCGGGGGGGAGGAGGGAGGTCCGGTCAGAAAGAAGGCGCGGGACAAGACCAGAAACCGTAGGGTGGGTCCCCCCGCGGAGGGCGTCCCCCTGAATTTGGAGGCCCTGACGCCCGAGCGCGTAATCGCGATAATCGCGGAGTGCGGAGGTGGGGGGGACCTCGTGCCCGAGCCTGTGGCCGCGACCGCCGAGGCGGTCACGCCAGTACCTGCGGCCGGGCTCGGGCCCGGGGGACCCAAAGAACTCGCTCCACCAGGGGGAGCAGGGGAGGCCCCTGAAGAAATGGAGGCCTCCCTTTACCCCTCCGCGCTCAAAAGAAGGCGCGACTCCCTGGACGAGGAGGAGGACCGGGAGGTGGAAGGTCCCTCCGGTCGGGGGGAGTCGTCGCCCGCCGCGGGCGCTGCGCCCCACCCCACCGCTAACACCATCGGCGAACGGCAGGGGTCGCCTGTCCCTGGGGAGGCTGAGGCAGAAGCGTCTGCCCAGCTCGTGCCTCCCGGGGATGGGGACGAGACCCTGCCCGTGGGGGGGGTCGCGGAACAACCCACGGCGGTTATAGATCCATTGCTGGTGGCATTGCCCCTCGACGGGTCGGGCGGCCAGGGGACCGGGTCGGGCGAGTCGTCTGAGGACGAGCTCGCCCAGAACGACCCGGATTTTTCCCAGGTGCTGCTCGACCTCGTCGAGGTATGTAAAAATTTCACCCCCTCTGCTGGGTCGGAGGCCGGTGGTGTCGCAGAGGAGGGCCCTCGGTCTGTGTCTCCGGCGCCGGGCGACTTGGAGGTGGCCCGGTTTTCGTATTCTCCGGTCTCTCCGACCTCTCCGGCCGTTCCGGCGCCTGGGGCGGAGGGGGTCTCCGAACCGCCGCCGTCTTCTGGCCCGGCCCCCCTAGAGGAGCCCAGGGAGAAATCCTCCGCTACCGATCCTGGGGGTGGGATCCGGGCGGAGGCGGGGCCGGCCGTCACGGCCGAGCCGCCCAATGCGCACTGCGTGGCGGACGGTTTGGCCGACGGTGGCGACCCCCCGGAGGAGGACGGGGACTCGGTGGTAGGGGCGGAGGAGGATCTAGATGCCGTCGCCGAGGAGGCGATGGATGACCTCGCGCCCCTCGCCGGGACCCCCCTCGATCTCATTCCCATCAGGGACCTCCGGGACTTTGTGGCCACGTGCCAGGGTCGCCGCACCACCCGGCGGGCCCTCGACAGATGGTCGGAGCTGGCGCTGCTCATCGGGTCGGCCCGCGTCGCCTACAGGACTATGGGCGAGGACGCGGGCGCGGACCCACTCGGGCTGCGTCGGTTCCGGCTGTTTCTCACTGGGCTGCTGAGGAAGTGGCGGTCGACTAGCGGCCGCCCTTCCTTACCCCGTTAGTCATAAGTAGGGGATGGTTGTGCTTCTGAAATGAAGATAACCATAGCCAGCCTCAACGTCAACGGCAGCAGGGATGCTAGCCGCAGATTTAATAACTTTTCGGTCCTTCGGGACGGGAAGTATGCGGTGTGCTTCCTGCAAGAAACCCACACCGTTCCGGGAGACGAGGCCACGTGGCTCCTGGAGTGGCAAGGAGGGGTCAACATGAGTCACCTCTCCAGTGTTTCCAGTGGGGTGGCTATCTTGTTGGCCCCGCATTTTCAGCCGGAGATCTTGGGGGTCAAGGAGCTCGTGCCGGGCCGCTTGCTCCAGGTCACTGTTCGCCTGGGGGGCGTGCCGTTCCATCTAGTGAACGTGTACGCCCCTCAGGCTGGTGCGCAGCAAGCGCGCTTCTTTGAAGAAGTGTCCACTCTTTTGGGCTCCATCGACGCGGGCGAGTGCGTCATCCTCGGGGGGGATTTTAATTGTACCCTCGAGGCGAGGGACCGCACGGGTACCCAGCCGTGCCCGGCGGCGATGGGGAAGCTGAGGGACCTGGTCGGGTCCCTCGACTTGGTGGACGTCTGGCGTAATCTCCATCCCGACTCCAGCGCCTTCACTTTTGTGAGGTCTGGGGGAGGAGCGTCCAGGATCGACCGCCTCTACATTTCCCGGGCATACGTCTCCTGCGTTCCGACGGCTTCCGTGCGGCCGGTGCCGTGCACGGACCACCACCTGGTGTGGGCGGAGCTCGTGCCGCTGCGCGCCGGGGGGGGGTCCGCGTACTGGCACTTTAACAACCTGCTGCTGGAGGACGCGCGGTTCCGGGATTCGTTCGGTCGGTTCTGGGCCGGCTGGAGAAGGAAGCAGGGGGGCTTCCCCTCCTTGAGGCTATGGTGGGATGTGGGCAAGGCTCACATCCGTCTCTTCTGTCAGGAGTACGCGAAGGGGTCGACCAAGAGGCGGGAGGCCCGGGTCGGGCAGTTGGAGAAGGAGGTGCTCGACCTGGAGTCCCGTCTCGGTCAAGTAGCCGAGGACCCGGCCCTGCGGCTGGCGTACGAAGAGAAGAAGGGCGCGCTGAAGGACCTGCAGCTCGTCGGGTCCCGAGGCGCGTACGTGAGGTCGCGGATCCAGTTCCTGCGGGACCTGGACCACGGCTCCCCCTTCTTCTACTCGCTGGAAAAAAGACGGGGGGTCCGTAAGCAGCTTTTGGAGCTGCTGGCCGACGACGGATCTCCGGTCTCGGATCCGGAGGGAATCTGCGCGGAGACCCGCGCCTATTACGGGGCTCTGTTCTCTCCGGATCCGTCCAGCGAGGACGCGCGCAGAGTTTTGTGGGAGGACCTGCCGAAGGTCGGCCTGGAGGGCGCCGAAAAATTGGACGCTCCTCTGAGTTTGGAGGAGCTGTCCGGCGCCCTCCGCCAGCTCTCTAGGGGGAAGTCCCCGGGGCTGGACGGGCTGACCGTGGAGTTCCACAGGGCGTTCTGGGGCGTCCTGGGGGGCGACTACGTGCGGGTCCTGGGGGAATGTTTGGCGACCGGGGAGATGCCCCTCTCGTGGCGCAGGGCGGTGATTGAAAAAAAAGTCTGTCGGTCGCCTTCCTTTCCCTGGATCAGGAGAAGGCGTTCAACAGGGTGGATCACGAGTATCTTTTCGGGACTTTGCGCGCATTCGGGTTCGGGACGCATTTCGTCGCCCGGATCCGACTTCTGTATGCTGTCGCGGAGTGTCTGATTAAAGTTAACGGGTCCTTGACGGCGCCCCTTCGCTTCGGGAGGGGGGTGCGTCAGGGATGCCCCATGTCCGGCCAGTTATATGCCATTTGCGTGGAGCCTTTCCTGCGCCTCTTGCGGAAGAGGTTGGCGGGATTGGCTCTGCAAGGGCCGGGCATGGAGGTGGTCCTCTCGGCTTACGCCGATGACGTGCTCCTCATGGTCACGGATCCCGTTGACTTGCGGAGGATGCGGGAATGCCAGCAGATTTACTCGGACGCATCCTCTGCCAGGATCAACTGGGGGAATTGTTCTGGACTCCTGGTGGGTCAGTGGCAGGTGGACTCTCTGCCGGAGGAGTTCAGGCCCTTCGCCTGGAGTACGACGCACCTCCTCTACTTGGGAGTCTACCTCAGCCCGGCCGAGGATGCCTGGCCGGCGAACTGGCACGAGCTGGAGGCCAAAGTCACCGCTCGCTTAGGACGCTGGACAGGATTGCTCCGAGTGTTGTCCTACAGGGGTCGGGCGTTGGTCATAAACCAACTGGTGGCCGCCATGTTGTGGTACCGGTTGGTTACTCTGATCCCCCCCCCTGCGTTTGTCGCCAAGATACAGAAGAAGCTCGTCGACTTCTTCTGGAACAACAGGATACACTGGGTCGCTGCCGTGGTTCTGAGTCTCCCGCTTAGGGAGGGCGGTCAGGCGCTGGTGTGCCTTCGCACCCAGGCTGCGACTTTCCGTCTTCAGACGCTGCAGAGATACCTGTACGTCGAGAATCCTCCCAGATGGTGTGCGCTGGCGACGTATTTCTTCCGCCAGCTGCACGGCCTCAATTACGACATGCAGCTCCTGTTTCTGGAAGTGGGCAGCAGGCGTGCCAGCCTGCAGGAGCTGCCTGTCTTTTACCAGGAACTGCTATGGGTTTGGAACTCCGTCGCCTCCAGGCGGAGCTCTCCCCCGTCAGGAATGGCGGCTGTCCTTCGAGAGCCGCTGTTCAGGAATCCGCACCTCCGCGTCCGTGAGTTCGGGTGGCTGGCGGAGCGGAGGGCTGTGCCTGGCAGGGTGACTAGAGTCGGGGACCTACTCGATGGCGGAGGAGCGGGCTGGATGGCGCCGGAGGAGTTGGCGCGGCGTATGTCGTGGGGCAACGTCCGGCTCGCGGTCGATGCCATCGAGGCGGTGAAGGCGAGGTTGCGCCCCGGCGCCACGAGGTGTATCGAGGTGGCTCAAGCACGTGGGGCGATCCCGCCCGAGCTTACTCCCGTTCGGACGGAATTCCTTATCGGCGCCCTGCCCCAAAGCTCCCCTAGGGGTTTGGTGCCTCACAACTTGAGCCGTCTCGAGGAGATGCCCTCCGTGCCTTTCCATTCTGCGCGGAGGGGTTTCCTGTACGGGCTGCTCTTGCACACCTTCCACTTTGCCATCTTCGCCTGCCGTCCGGACACGCCGTGGCGTGCCGTTTTACCTTCCGGCGGAGGCGGAGGTCCCCAATGGGGGGCTCTCTATGCGGGAGTCTTCCCTTGTTCTATTGGGGACTTGGCCTGGAGGGTGTTGCACAGAGCAGTCCCGTGCAATAGGTTTTTAAGTAGGTTCACGGACTCCCGGGCCGCCTGTTTGTTCTGCGGTCTGGAGGAGTCCGTGTTCCATGTTTATGTTGAGTGTGGGAGGTTGCAGCCGCTCTTCCACTATTTGAAGGGGCTGCTCCTCAAATTTTGGTTGCACTTCAGTCCCACGCTCTTGATCTACGGTCACCCGGTGCGGAGGGGAGCGGGCAGGTCGGAGGACCTCCTCGTGGGCCTGCTCCTGGGCCTGGCCAAGAAAGCCATTAATTGGTCCAGGCAGCGGGCGGCCGAGGGGGTCGTCCGGCCGGATTGCCTCCCTCTCTTCCGCGGCCATGTTCGCGGCCGGGTGGCCCTGGAGATGGAGCACGCGGTGTCCGCCGGCGAGCTCGAGCTCTTTCGTGACCGGTGGGCGCCGCGGGGACTGGAGTGCGTAATCGATTTAAGGGGCCAAATTTTAATTTGATTAATCGGGTTTATTTAAAGGGTTTATTGGTTTAATGGTTTTTTTTTTGGGTCTATAAAAAAAAAGAGGACAAATTGGCTAGTGCTATTTACCCAATTTAAACGTGTGCATTTAAGTGATAGGGATTGTATACTAATCAGGGTCCTGTGACGTACATAGGATCCCAATGTGATTTTGAGGTACCATTGGGCGGAGATGGGACCATGCACACTACACTCATTGGAACCAGGCATGCAGCAGCCTCACCAGCGGTCCTTAAAGGAACTGCTGCATACTGCTCAGAAAAAATTAAGTACAAGTTTTTGAAGAGATTTCTGTGGGGCCAGAAGGAGCAGGAAAGTCACATTAATGAGGATATATGATAGACTGCCAGACAAAGGAAAGGAAGTTGTAGGTGAAATTTGCAGAGGGGCATGTGTTATGATAAGAGTTATAATTTTAGGAGATTTTAACTATCAAAAGTTAGGCTGAGATAGGAGAAATGTTTGTGGAAAGGAAATTGAGTTTTTTTGCAGTGTGTTCAGGATTGTTTTCTCAGTCGGTATATTGCTATTCCAACAAGGAAGGCAGCATTGCTTGACCCTGGTTCTGTATAATTAAGCAGAGCGAGTAGACAACCCAGAAGTAGGGCAATGATCACAATATAATTAGGTTCAGTGTAAGAGTTGGAAAAGGAAAATGAAAAGCTGAGGGCCAGGTGTACTTGACTGGAAAAAGCAAATTGTAACGAGTTAATAAGAGACATTGCCCAAACAAAATGGAAGGAAAAGCTGGCAAATAGAATCTCAGATCAGTAATGGGAAAGGTGCAAATCAGGCACATTCCAGTAAGGACAATGGCAGTGCACCGAAGGTTGGGGTCCTAAAGGTGAATAAGGGGAAGTAGATCAAATTTGAAACAGAAAAAAGAACCGACGCAGATAATAAAAATGAAAGGCAGGACAAATATAGAGCATAGATAGGAAAACTACAACAAGGAAGACTAGAAAAGCTAGGAGGATGTATGTACAAAAATGAGCAAAAAGAACAAAAGAGGCAACAACTAGCCATCTTTGTACAGGTATATTATTCTTAATAGGAAAAGCCAGGTAGATGCAGAGCCACCAAGAGACAAGGAAGCAAACTTGTATTTGAGAGTCAGGGAATAGAGTGATACTAAATGAGTATGTTGGTTTCAATGAGGAGGTGGATGTTGAGATGTAGAACCATCAGAGGTAGATGGGTGGAGGGGAACTTTACTATGTAAATAGTATTAAAGAAGTTGCTCAACCTTAAGGTAGGCAACTCATCAGGACTGCATGGTTTACAGCTATGAATCATTAGGGAAGCTAGGGAGGAATAGCAGAGGCTTTGACTATAATTTTCCAAAATTCAGTAGAAGAGAAAATTGTGCCAAAATATGCCATCCTATTCAAAACAGGAGATGAGGACAAGGCAGAAAATTATAGTCTAGTTAGTCTTATTTCAGTTATTAGTAAACCACTCGAGTCTATAATATCTAAAAACAAAGGAATAAAAGGGCCAAATAGAATGTATGAGAATAGATTAGCAGCTAACATAAAAGAGAAACCAAAAGTCTTTTATAAACATATAAATAGTAAAAAGGTAGTCAAAGGAAGGGTGGGACTGATTAGGAACCAAAAGGGAGATCTTCTTGGGGAGGCAGAGGGCTTGGCTGAGGTTCTAAATGAGTACTTTGCAATTGTCTTCACTAGAGAAGAGGATGCTGCCAATGTAGCAGTAGAGGAGGAGGTCGTAGCAATATTGGATAGGATTAAAATAGATAAAAATAGGAGCTACTTAAAAAGTTGGCAGACCTCAAAGTAGAACAGTCACTTGGTCCAGATCTTAGAATCATAGAATCATAGAATGGTTACAGCACAGAATGTGGCCATTCGGTCCGTCGAGCCCGTGCTGGCTCTCTGCAAGAGCACTTCAGCTAGTCCCACTCCCCCGCCCTTTCCCCATCGCCTTGCAAATTTCTTTCCTTCAGATACTTATCCAATTCCCTTTTGAAAGCCATGACTGAATCTGCCTCCACCACCCTTTCAGGCAGTGCATTCCAGACACTCGCTGCGTATAAAAGTTTTTCCACATGTCGCCTTTGGATCTTCCACCAGTCACCTTAAATCTGTGCCCTCTGGTTCACGACCCTCCGCCAATGGGAACAGTTTCTCTCTATCTACTCTGTCTGGACCCCTCATCTTGGATGGTAGCGAAAAATGTGCATCGGCCGCCCGTTTCACCTGCCTGAGATCCGATAACTCAGCACAGACTGCAGATTAAACCAGGGGCTGAAACCTGTCCTGGGCAGGAGCTCAATTTTCTTCTCTGTTGACTCCAATGGAACTGGGCGGAGTGTAAAACTGGCGGCCGATCCGCTGTCGCACGATTTGTGCTGCCGTCCAAGACAAATTTCACCCATTGGGTCCTTCCTGGTCTGTATGGTTCAGTTCCACAACACAGGAGAACTTACCAACTGAGACAACCGTGGATTTTCAGACACATTTTTAAACAAAGAGTAATTTTGACTTTGGCGGATAGTATAAAACGGGCGATATCCGATCAGCCGCTCGTTATACATCTCTCCCGATTTTCATTTCTATTGGAGAGATGTATAACGGGCGGCTGATCTGATATCACCCAAAGTCAAAATTACCCCGAGGTGTGGGCCTGCTAATGGAAGCTGCCTTTTACAGTGAGAACAAGGGAAGAGTTTTGGGAGTGAGGCTGAATTGTAACATACAGAACAAGCCACTCCTGACACGTCACCAATGTTATTGCTGTATTACTGGGGAATTTATCAGCCTCACAGTCTGAGCGCTGGTGTGGTGTACCGATCACAGAAAGGACACAATCCGCTTTTCGGTCCGTAGACTATAAATCAGGCGTCATGCCTTTAAGAAGGATCACACCTTTAAGAAGCTCGATCTGCAACATAGTTAAGCCCAGAGCAGGGGAGGAGCAGTCGAAGCTGTGGACTGATGAAAGGCAGTCGGACTTGGTGTAGGCTCTGACGCCATTTTGTGTTCAACATGCAGTCTCAACAATTAAACCTTTTCTGTTGAACCTCTCCGAGTTCAGTATTTTTTGCTAGGAGTACGTAGACTCCTACATTGGTGACCCCGACGCTCAGGATGACTCCTAAGCGTAACCATGGCTGACACAAACGCAGTTTCTGTGAAGCTGCCGGAGTTCTGGGAGAACCTAGCCACCGCCTGGTTCCTTCAAGCCGAATCGCAATTCCGACTCTGCGGCATCACCACCGACGCAATGATGTACGACTCCCTCCTCGCCTCCCTGGGCAGCTCCACAATCACGAAAGTCTGCACAACACTACAAAACCCTTCGGAGGAAGGCAAGTATGCACATCTCAAGGCCGCGCTCCATAAAAAATCACAGCCTCCCAATTTTTGCGCAACTGCCACCTCCTCGACCTCCCGGGCCTCGGTGACTCCACGCCGTCAGACTTGCTCTCACACATGCTTGCTCTGACCGACGAGAAACCGCCCGGCTCCCTCTTCCGCACGCTCTTTATCCGCCAACTACCTCCCAGCATCCGCCCGGCGATCGTGGCGTCCAGCCTCACGGACCTCGAGGCCCTGGCCGACGAAGCCGATAAGCTCCTGTCCGCCGGCTGCAACCACGCCGTCACCCCCGACCTGGCCTCCGCAGCGTCGGCGCGCGCTCCACCCTCTATCGCGCGGCCACACAGCTCGGCCACGATGCCCCCCAGGCCCCCACGTCCCCCAAGCCCTCCGACCCAGGGCTACTGCTACTTCCATATCCGGTTCGGCGCACGGGCACGCCACTGCAGCCATCCCTGCACGTTTCCAACTGCCCCCACACCGGCCTACACGATGGCCATGGGGCAAGCAGGCGCGCTGCTGTACGTTACGGACAGCGCCTCCGGACGTCGTTTCCTATGCGACACGGGCGCGCAGCGCAGCATCATCCCCGCGTCCGCCCTCGAGATCCAGCGAGGTGGCCGCGGCCCTGCGCTGGCTGCCGCCAACGGCACCGACATCCGGACGTATGGCACCCGCACTGTCACCATCGACCTCGCAGGCCGCCGCTACCACTGGGAGTTTACCACCGCCAAGGTGCTCTCCCCGCTCCTCGGTGCAGATTTCCTGTGCACCCACGGCCTGTTGGTCGACATGCCTCAGCGCCGCCTCGTGGACATGAACACCATGTCACCTGTCCCGGGCGCCATGGCCCCCCCCAACCCGCCGAAATGGCGTGGCAGTGCCGCGCCCACTCAACAGACGACTACTCAGCACTCCTGGCTGAGTTCCCAGCCCTCACCAACCTGACCTTCTCCGCGAAAATTGCTAAGCACGGGGTAGAACACTTCATCCCCACCACAGGCCCACCGGTGTATGCCCACGCCCGCAGGCTGGACCCGGCCAAGCTGGAGATCGCGCGGGCCGAGTTCGCCACAATGGAACAGCTCGGCATCATCCGCCACTCCAACAACCCCTGGGCCTCCCCACTCCACATCGTCACCAAACCCGACAGGGGATGGCGCCCCTGCGGGGACTACCGGCGCCTAAACGACGCCACCACGCCGGATCGGTACCCCATACCGCACATTCAAGACTTCTCGGCTAGACTGGCCGGCCGCTCAGTCTTCTCCAAAGTTGACCTGGTGCGCAGTTACCATCAGGTGCCAGTCCACCCCACGGACGTTCCCAGGACGGCCATAATCACCCCTTTTGGGCTATTCAAGTTCCTTCGAATGCCCTTCGGCCTCAAAAACACGGCCCAGGCCTTCCAGCGGCTCATGGACTCGGTCCTCCGGGAACTGAAGTTCCTCTTTGTCTACCTGGATGACATCCTGGTAGCTAGTTCCTCCAAGCAGGAACACATCGAGCACCTCCGCACCCTGTTCCAGTGGCTCAGTGAGCACGGGTTCATCATCAGCCCAGCCAAGTGCCAATTCGGCCTCAGCAGGATCGAATTCCTCGGCCACCACATCACGCAGGACGGAGCCATTCCCCTGCCCGCCAAGGTGCAAGCCGTCCAGCAGTTCCCCCGGCCTACCACCATCAAAGGCCTCCAGGAGTTCTTGGGGATGATCAACTTTTACAACCGCTTCATTCCCGGAGCGGCCTCCCTCATGTGGCCCTATACGAAGCCCTCCATGGTAAGAAAGACAGAATGGCGATCGAGTGGTCGGCGGACATGTTGACCGCTTTCGACTCGACCAAAAAGGCGCTCGCCGACGCCACCATGCTCGCTCACCCACAGCCCAACGCCAGGGTGGCCCTCACCACGGACGCCTCCGACCACGCGGTCGGCGCCGTGTACGAACAGTGGGTCGACGGGGCCTGGCAACCGCTGGCCTTTTTCAGCCACCAACTGCGCCCCCCGGAGGCCAAATACAGCGCCTTTGACCGCGAGCTCCTCGCACTGAACCTGGCAGTCTGCCATTTTAGATTTCTTCTGGAGGGCAGCCCCTTCACCGCGTTTGTCGACCACAAACCCCTGACATTTGCGATGGCGAAATCTGCGGACCCGTGGTCAGCCAGGCAGCAACGCCAGCTCGCCGCGGTGTCCGAATTCACCACGGACATCCGGCATGTCTCCGGTCGAGACAACGTGGTGACCGACTGCCTATCCCGCCCCACCGTCCACGGCGCCCACCTGGCAGTGGACTATGCTCAACTGGCAGCGGAGCAACGCACCGACCCCGATCTGCTCTCCGCGCCCACAACCCTCCCAGGGCTGCGACTGACCGACGTCGCCTGCGCCCGTCCGCCGTCACAGTCAAATGCGACACCTTCTTGGCGCAACCCCGCCCCGTAGTCCCGGCGTCCTGGCGAAAACGGGTGTTCGACATCGTCCACGGCCTCTAACACCCCGGCACCCGCACGTCCATTAGACTGGTGGCCAACCGATTTGTCTGGCACGGCCTGCGCAAAGGTGTGCGCGTCTGGTCCAGATCCTGCATAGCTTGCCAGCATGCCAAAATCCACCAGCACGTCAAAGCCCCACTCGAGGAGTTCACCGTGCCAGAAAGAAGGTTTGACCACGTCCACATCGACCTCGTCGGCCCCCTGCTGCCATCACAAGGTCAAACGCACCTGCTGACAATCGTGGACCGTACCACCCGCTGGCCCGAGGCCATTCCACTGACGTCCACCACCACCGCCGACATCGCGAGGGCGTTCATCGGTACCTGGGTCACTCGGTTCGGCGTCCCCTCCGACATGACGTCGGATAGAGGCCCGCAGTTCACCTCTGATCTGTGGGCCGCCATCGCCCGAAACTTCGGGGTGGCCGTTCACCACACTACGGCTTACCACCCCCAAGCCAACGGACTGTGCGAGCGATTCCACAGGTCCATGAAGGCGTCCCTCCGCGCCAGCCTTGAGGACGAGGCTTGGATCGACCGCCTCCCGTGGGTGCTACTTGGCCTACACTCAAGGAAGACCTGCAAGCCTCGGCAGCGGAACTCGTGTACGGCCAGCCACTGCGCGTACCCGGAGAGTTCCTGCCCACTGCCACGACCCCCTGGTCGGCTGACCAGCAACGCCGCGCTTTCACCAACCGAGCACAACAGTTCTCTCCGGTACCCACCGGCTGGCACGGCGAACCAGCAACCCGTGTACCACCTAGCCTGCACATGGCCAAATTTGTTTTCGTGCGCCATGACGCCCACCGAGGACCTCTACGGCCCCCATACGACGGACCCTACAAGGTACTCCAGACGGGGAACAAGTTCTTCCTCCTCGAAGTGGGCGGCAGAACTGACAAGGTGTCGGTCGACCGGCTCAAGCTGGCGCACCTAGAGCCCGACGAACCCGTTCAAGTGGGCCAACCCCCACCGCGGGGCAGACCGCCTAAGAGCCCGACGCGTCCGACCGCCCCGCTCCCGACACCAACCGCCAAGAGCCGTTCCGGCCGTGCCATCAAGCCACCACGCCGGTTCGTACACTCCCTACTAGCGGATTCTGCGGGGAGCTGTGTGGCGTACCGATCACAGAAAGGACACAATCCGCTTTTCGGTCCGTAGACTATAAATCAGGCGTCATGCCTTTAAGAAGGATCACACCTTTAAGAAACTCGATCTGCAACATAGTTAAGCCCAGAGCGGGGGAGGAGCAGTCAAAGCTGTGGACTGATGAAAGGCAGTCGGACTTGGTGTAGGCTCTGACGCCATTTTGTGTTCAACATGCAGTCTCAACAATTAAACCTTTTCTGTTGAACCTCTCCGAGTTCAGTATTTTTTGCCAGGAGTACGTAGACACCTACACTGGAATCATTTATAAAATGGCTGCCCCAGGTGTTCAGACTTCCCTGGAGCTGACACTCAGGGAGTTAATGATGTCTAAATCCATCACAATGTTGGAACGAAGAAACAATTCCAGAATCAATTCGCTGCTTTTTGTCTTCAGCATTTAATATTTCTGCCTAAAGTAATCAAAAATATCTTCAGAATACAGCATAAAAAGATCTGAACTCGCTGCTCAAACAGCAGATCCACCTGAAGGTGCAGAGTCATTCAGCGCGTTCAACAGTGATCAGAGTGGACACCAAGAGGCTGAGACTCTGCTTAACTGTGTCTGTCCTACTCGGGCTTGTAATTGTGGCAACAGGAGCAGATCAAGAGATGGCTGATTTCTGCCATGAAGTTTGCGGCCTTGAGCCCTTAGGGACCATTTCATTCAAAGTCAGTATAGTCAGGAGCCCACTGTTTGCTGCCATGTTTGTGCCAGCTCATTTTACTTTTGTCACTGAGAGACAGAAAGACATTTTGTCAGTGCTTGATTTTGTGTCTTGTGGAAACATTTAAGTCATGTTCTACAGAGGGGGAGAAACCTGCTTTAAGAAATTATGTTAAAATCTACCTTCTGTTCCAAAAAGTATCTTTCATCTAATTGATAAAAACATTCCTGCTTGTCCATTCAACGAGAGGCTTGATACAGTCCCATCATTAAATTATCTCATCAATAATTCCCATAATTAGTGATGTGTATCAGGAAATTGAAGTTTTATTGCCTCCAAAATAATGTCTCTTTGCTTCCTGACATAATACACCAATCCGAATCTTTACTCCTTACACCAAAACATATTCCCATTTAATTTCTAGATTTTCATTTGTTTGCCTGATATAAAACTTGGGAACCAATCATTTAACCCCTTTTGATCTAATTAATTAAACCAAAACCTCCATACAAAGTACACATAATTGCCTTTGTGATCAATTGTTTCTTATAGTCTTTGTTGTTCTGATACAACATCTCCTGTCTGCCTATTTATTCCTTTAAACAGTCCCTTTAATTGCTTGTGCATGGTTTATCATGTTCCCACATTCTCCTTATGTCAATTCACCTGATTTCCTTCCCAAATTGCACTTAGTAAAATCGTGTACCATTTCTCTTAGCACTGGATGATGAAATTCTACAATCATACGCTTACATCAATCGGAAAGCAAAGGTACCAAGAAAAATTTAACAGAGTAGGAAAATTTGTGTGACATCAATACTTTCAAACACACTTCCTCCAATTGCCATCAAACTCAGGGGTATTTTAAGATCTCAGTTTTAACTGTTCGATTTGTTCTTGCGGGTGTTATGGGATATGGAAATTCTGTTCTATCCCGAACATTGTGCACATTTCTTTCATGACCCAGCCCACAAAGCATTGTCCATTATCACCAGCGATCGCCTCCAACTCCCGACTTCAAAAGAACTTGTTCCACAAGAATTTTCGCAGTAGTGAGCCTGGTGGTATCGCTTCGAGCTGAAACTTATAAACCTAATACAACTTGTCTTTACATTCAGCAATTCAAGGTGGCAAATAGAAGTAAGGGGTTTATTACTTGTTCACTGTGAAAAGCCCTTGGGGGTGGGGAGGAGTCAGCCAGCACAGTGGCAGTTTCAGACGTGCTGTTTAAGTCAATAATAAAACTGCTTTGAAAAAGATCAAATTGTAACTTTGTAATTCTCCAAAGCTGCCTTTTTATCCTCTTTAAAAAATCTCTTTGTGAATTTCAACAGCGGTATATTATAAATTGGGGTCAAAATAAATCCACACCAGTGTCTTTGTATTGGCCCCGATTTTGCGGTCCACGATGACGGCGAACTGGCAGTGTTTGCCATCATTTTGCCTTTGAAACTAACTGAACTTCATGATTTAGCGCAGTCACAGCCCAACGCAGAAATCCAGAAGTTGCGGTCTGTCATTCACTGCTCCTCCACAGGCTGCGCTGTTCCCCCCCCCCCCCGGCCCACCACACAGAGCTGGCAATCAGTGTACTGCCCCTCCGACAGTGCAGCACTCCCTCAGTACTGCCCCACCGACAGTGCAGCACTGCCTCCAGTATTACCCCTCCGACAGTGCAGCGCTCTCTCCAGTACTGCCCATCCGACAGTGCAGCGCTCTCTCCAGTACTGCCCCTCCAACAGCGCAGCGCTACCTCAGTACTGCCCCTCCGACAGCGCAGCACTACCTCAATACTGCCCCGCCGACAGTGCAGCACTGCCTCCAGTATTACCCCTCCGACAGTGCAGCGCTCTCTCCAGTACTGCCCATCCGACAGTGCAGTGCTCCCTCAATACTGGCCCTACAACAGTGCAGTGCTCTCTCAGTACTGGCCCTGCAACAGGACGGCGCTCCCTCAGTACTTGTTATTGACAGTGCAGCGCTCCCTCAGTACTGCCCCTCCGACAGTGCAGCACAGTACTGGCCCCTCCGTCAGTGCGGCGCTCCCTCAGTAATGCCCCTCTGACAGTGCAGCGCTCCCTCAGTACTGCCCCTGCAACAGTGCAGCGCTCCCTCAGTACTTGTTATTGACAGTGCAGCGCTCCCTCAGTACTGCCCCTCCGACAGTGCAGCACAGTACTGGCCCCTCCGTCAGTGCGGCGCTCCCTCAGTACTGCCCCTCTGACAGTGCAGCACACCCTTCAGTACTGCCCCTGCAACAGTGCAACGCTCCCTCAGTACTGCCCCTGCAACAGTGCTGCACTCCCTCAGTACTCGTTATCGATAGTGCAGTGCTGCCTCAGTACTACCCCTCCGCCAGTGCGGCACTCCCTCAGTACTGTCCCTCTGACAGTGCAGCGCTCCCTTAGTACTGCCCCTCTGACAGTGCAGCGCTCCCTCAGTACTGCCCCTGGAACAGTGCAGCGTTCCCTCAGTACTGCCCCTCCGACAGTGCAGCACTCGCTCAGTGCCGTGCTTCCAGCGTACTGCCCCTCTACCAGTGCGGTGCTCCCTCAGTACTGCCCCTCTGACAGTGCAGTGCTCCCTCAGTACTGGCCCTCCGACAATGCAGCACATCCTCAGTACTGTTCCTCCGACAGTGTAGCGCTCCCTCAGTACTGCCTCTCTGATAGTGCAGCGCTCCCGCCGACAGTGCAGCACTCCCACAGCACTGCCCTTCTGACAGTGCAGCGCTCCCTCCAGTACTGCTCCTCTGACAGTGCAGCGCTGCCTCAGTACTGCCCCTCTGACAGTGCTGCGCTCCCTCCAGTACTGCCCCTCCAAAAGTACAGCACTCCCACAGCACTGCCCTTCTGACAGTGCAGCGCTCCCTCCAGTACTGCCCCTCCGACAGTGCAGCGCTGCCTCAGTACTGCCCCTCTGACAGTGCAGCGCTGCCTCAGTACTGCCCCTCCGACAGTGCAGCGCTGCCTCAGTACTGGCCCTCCGACAGTGCAGCGCTGCCTCCAGTACTGCCCCTCCGACAGTGCAGTGCTCCCACAGTACTGCCCCTCCGACAGTTCACCGTTCCCACAGTACTGCCCCTCCGACAGTGCAGCGCTCCCTCAATACTGCCCCTCCGACAGTGCAGCGCTCCCTCAGTACTGGCCCTGCAACAGTGCAGCGCTGTCTCAGTAGTGGCCCTGCAACAGTGCGGTGCTCCCTCAGTAATGCCCCTCCGACACTGCAGCGCTCCCTCAGTAATGCCCGTCCGACAGTGCGGCGCTCCCTCAGTACTGCCCCTCCGACAGTGTAGCGCCCCCTCAGTAATGCCCCTCCGACAGTGCGGTGCTCCCTCAGTACTGCCCCTCCGACAGTGCAGCACAGTACTGGCCCCTCCACCAGTGCGGCGCTCCCTCATTACTGCCCCACTGACAGTGCAGCGCTCCCTCAGTACTGCCCCTCCGACAGTACGGCGCTCCCTCAGTACTGGCCCCTCCACCAGTGCGGCGTTCCCTCAGTACTGCCCCTCCGACAGTGCAGCGATCCCTCAGTACTGCCCCTCCAACAGTGCAGCGATCCCTCAGTACTGCCCCTCCGACAGTACTGCCCCTCCAACAGTGCAGCGATCCCTCAGTACTGCCCCTCCGACAGTGCAGCAATGAACGGATACGTGTTAAACGTGAACTAATGTGGTAGGTCGGGGTTAGAGTAACACTTTTGGGGGGAATGGAATTTACTTGCACCTTAAGCACATTTTGCAAAGATAATAAGACGTATTATATCTGCGAGGGCTTGTATCAATGAGCTGTGTTACATTTTTACCCTGTCTCAGTCATGTGTTCTATAACTCCATCACATTTTCTGTATTTCAACTAAAGAGAAACAGCAAGAGAGAGAGAAAGAGAGGGGGAGAGAGAATGAGAGACAGTATTGAAGGGCAGTACAGTTGCCACGATTACCCTCCCATGGGCGTATGATCATTTTTAGAAAGTGCAATCTAGGTCACGGAACACTTTCCAGCAATGCTACAGGAGACCTGCTGGTATTTTCAGATGGTCTTTCTTGGCACATCACTAAGTGATATTGCATTCTTCTGCATAGTTTCTTATCTATCGTAACTTCCTTATTATCTCAGCACATTTTTCATTGCTTTGTTATTTAAGTGCTGTATATTTTGCATTTCAGGTTTTACAGAAGTAGGCAACAAGATGGAGATTAATGAGGAAGAGTTTTCCGAAAGAATTACAGAAACAAGCCATTCGGCCCGTCAGCTCCATGGCGGTGTTTATGCTCCACACGAGCCTGCTCCCACCCCTCTTCATCTCACCCCGTCAACATATCCTTCTATTCCTTTCTCCCTCAGGTGCTTATCTAGCTTCCCCTTAAATGTATCTATGCTATTCGCCTCAACCACTCCCTGTGGTAGTGAGTTCCACATTCTTACCACTCTCTGGGTAAAGAAGTGTTGGCGGATTTCCCTGTGGTTACCATCACAACAAAGATTGCTCTTCAGTACTCACAAACTTTCTCTCTCCCTCTTTCTATCTTTATCCCTCAATTTCCCTCAAGTAAATTCCCTCCCCCAAAAAAGTGTTATTGTCACCCCAACCCATGCCCGTTCATTGCTGCACTGTCGGAGGGGCAGTACTGAGGGAGCGCCGCACTGTCGGAGGGGCGGCACTGAGGGAGCGCTGCACTGGTGGAGGGGCAGTACTGAGGGAGCGCTGCACTGTCGGAGGGGCAGTACTGAGGGAGCACTGCACTGTCGGAGGGGCAGTACCGAGGGAGCGCTGCACTGTCGGAGGGGCGGCACTGAGGGAGCGCTGCACTGTCGGAGGGGCGGCACTGAGGGAGCGCTGCACTGTCGGAGGGGCGGTACTGAGGGAGCGCTGCACTGTCGGAGGGGCAGTACTGAGGGAGCGCTGCACTGTCGGAGGGGCAGTACTGAGGGAGCGCTGCACTGTCGGAGATGCAGTACTGAGGGAGCGCTGCACTGTCGGAGGGGCAGTACTGAGGGAGCGCTGCACTGTCGGAGGGGCAGTACTGAGGGAGCGCTGCACTGTCGGAGATGCAGTACTGAGGGAGCGCTGCACTGTCGGAGATGCAGTACTGAGGGAGCGCTGCACTGTCGGAGGGGCAGTGCTGAGGGAGCGCTGCACTGTCGGAGATGCAGTACTGAGGGAGCGCTGCACTGTCGGAGATCTATAATCATGTGTAAGGATTAAATGTAGAAGTTTATAATCATTAACTGCATACAATGATAACCTGAATTATGTATAACATGTAACCCTTTTTCTTATGCTTAAAAATCTGTGAGTAGGCTTTCACCAGACAACCTGGGGTGAGCAAGAGATTGCCACGGTCGAATAGACTGCAGTTAGCCTGGGAACCAAGGTCAGCTGCAGTTGCCATTGCATTAGAATGTTATAACCTCTGTGTTGAGTCTGTGTGTCCCAGTTATGTTTATTATAAATCACTGGACACAGACAACAAGAATAACTTTAACAGGTCTTTACTATTCGGAGGTCAGGGCTAAACTGCCCAGCAAATCACTACACAACGTTTATATACCGGTGTGGTCACCACCGGTATTACAGTATACAGCAGCCAAGAGAAAGTAGTACATCTCTTAAGGTAGTTCTCTTAAGGTGGAACAGGTTACATACACCACAATCCTCCCTTTTTAGCTTAACAGTGTATATCCCCATTTAACATAACATAATAACATATATATATATGTATATACAACTTCATGCAAAACAGTTCAAAGATTCAGTCTCTGAGGAGGCCTCCTGATCCGAGTTGGATAACGCCTTTCAGGGGTCTCTGATTCTCGTTGCTGGGGTGACTCATCTAGTTGATCTCTTATGGATTGGACATCATCATCAGGTACATTCACTTCTGAGGTAGATGCTTCAGGTTCACTAACTTCTTCCACGGTTGTCTCTGCCGTAACCCTGGGTTCGACCCTTGTTCTCGATTCTACCAGTTGGTCAGCATGACGTCGTATTACATTTTCACCAATATCTACCGTGTACATCAGGGGTCCTTGTCTGGCCTGAATTGTTCCAGATTGCCATTTCTCATTTTTATAGTCCCGGGCTAACACTGGTTGTCCTATTTCGAAACTCCGAGTGGTCTTGTTATTTATATGCTGGAACTGTTTGTTTTCGACTTCCCTCCGCACATTTGGTTTTAACAAGTCCAACCTGGACCGCAACCTCCTGTTATAGAACATCATGGCAGGACTTTGGTTTGTCACTGCATGAGTGGCGTTTCGATATGCCAGTAGGAAATTGTCCACCTTGTGTTGTAGTGGAATCTGATCTTCGCTCATGGCCTTTATTGCTTTTTTGAACGTTTGTACAAATCTCTCGGCCAACCCGTTTGTAGCCGGATGATATGGGGCAGAGGTATAATGTTTCACCCCATTCTTCTTCATGAATTTCTGGAATTCTTCTGACACGAACTGCAGTCCGTTGTCTGAACATATTTGTTCTGGCAATCCATTTCTTGCAAATATCGTTCTTAGCACCGCGATCGTCTTTCCCGAGGTAGTGGTAGTCATCTTAATCACTTCTGGCCATTTAGAATGTGCGTCCACCGCAATTAAAAACATGGAGTCCATGAATGGACCAGCAAAGTCAATATGTACACGTTGCCATGGGGTTGAAGGCCATTCCCATGGATGCAGCGGTGCAATCGGAGGTGCATTTTGAACTTTTTGGCACCCTGAGCAGCTTTTCGTCAGATCCTCTATCTGTTGGTCGATACCCGGCCACCACACATAAGCCCTAGCAAGGCTTTTCATCTTGACTCCCCCAGATGACCTTCATGCAGTTCCTTTAGAACTCTCTCTCTTAACTTAGGAGGAATAATCACCCTTGTTCCATACATCAATGTTCCTTGACAGACGGACAGCTGTTCTCGTCTTGCTGAGAATGCCGGTAACAGTGGATCACCATGTGCTGGCCATCCCTTCACTGTCAATTCGTAGACCCAGGACAGTGTCGGGTCGTTCCTGGTTTCTCTTTCAATACTTGCATTGGTGATTGGTAAACATTCGATGATGGTCGAGTGAAATAACTCAACAGGGTCAACCGTCGGTGCCTCCTCCGCTGTAGGTAATGGCAGGCGCGACAGCCCATCAGCATTACCATGCTGCTTTGTACCTTTGAATTCAATCTGATATTGATGTGCCCCTAGGAAAAGGGACCATCTCTGGAGCCTGTAGGATTCGCAAAATTGGATTTCATATTAATAAGGATCAATGGGCAGAAGAGGCCATGATTTTAAAGACTGTTTTAAAAGAAGCCCAGAAAAAGGGGCATACAAAATGGCCACTGTATCATGTGACCAGCTTATTGGGACACTTTAAAATGGTTCCTGCACAACCTCAGACAACTATGTGGATTGAACCCATAGCAAGTTCTGGAAGCTGTTTCTGAGAGAACAAAGCCAGACCCACAGGCATGCATATGGATTAGATGCAGATCCACTCAAGATCTGGCTGGAGACAGAGGCCATCTAAATGTTGACCCAGATGAAAGAGACAATAACTTATTCATGAGGACAACACCAAGGGCTCGGTAACAGGATTAGCATGAAATTAAAAAACAATGAAAGCCATTTCAAACCAGAGATGGGCCTGTTACCAGCTGCTTAAAATGATTTAAAATATAATAACTGCTCCGCTGTGCTCAAAGCCCACCAAAAGTTAAAACAAAGACTCACCTGATTTTGGGGGGGGAAGTGAAGCCTCGGGAAGAAAGGTATAACTGAAGAGACTTTTCAGCAATTGAAACAAGCAGAAGCACCGGGTTGGAAGCGACACTTGAGGCAAGCTGAACAAGCAGCTTGGAGGACACGGCAGTGGGACACGACGCGACAGGGGCAACGACCCCAGGGACAGCTTGGACGAGTTGAGACACAGGACCAGGACGCAGCAGCCCGGAACGCAGCTTGAGGAGGAAGACACAGCTTGGGAGAAGACGTTGGAGGAAGCTTGAATCAACAAGCTCGGACAGTCACAAAGAGAGCGGAGAAAAAGGACAGTTTAAAATCGGACAGTCGTTGCAGCCCCAGCAGCCTCGTTTTCAAAACCTTGCACTTCCTAGTGGGATTGGTGAGCATGTTTCTGGCCCTTCACAATCAGATAGTTAGGTTTAATAAGGGGGTGGATTTAAGGGTACAATTAACATGAGTTGTTGTCCCTCGATGTTCCATGTGTTTCTTTATTTCATGATGATCTTTGTAGAGTATAAGATGCCTATATTTGCCTTAGTTAGTATAATGTCGTTATGATTTGTTTGTATTTGTTTTTCCCTCCCATGTACCGTACTCTTGTCTTTGTTGCATTTGATTTGATATTTTTCCATTTGCAATAAAATTTCATTTTTATTCATCAAACTTGGTCTACAAGAGTCTTCTCTGCATTGCAGTTCCTGCACCTAAGTCCAGATTATAGAATCTAAGGGGTGAGTGGGTCGAACCACTCAAAGTTTTACTGTGCAAGAGAGAGAGGCTTCTAGAGAGAGAAACCTCAGGGAAACCTCTCGAGGAAAACCCCTTACAAGCCTCTGTGCTGTCATCACCGAAACACCCTTCTTAGGGTTAAAAATGGATACCAACGGCTGGTGGTCTGTCAGTAGCGTAAACTTTTGGCCCTGCAGGTAATGATTAAACTTCTTTACTCCCCACACAAGGCTGAGAGCCTCCCTATCTATCTGAGCATAGTTGCGCTCAGCGGAGGTCAATGATCTGGATGCGAACGCGACTGGCCTCTCCAAGCCATTTGGCAACTTGTGTGAGAGTACTGCCCCAATACCATATGGAGAAGCATCACAAGCCAAACGAATAGGCAGCGTTGGGTTGAAGTGAGCCAACACTTCCTCTGAGGTGATCAATGCCTTGCTTTTGCGAAAGGCCCTCTTACAGTCCTTGCTCCACTTCCATGGCACTCCCCTCTGCAAAAGAGCGTTCAGCGGGTGTAGCACCGCGGATAAATTTGGCAGGAACTTATGGTAATAGTTAATCAACCCTAGGAACGACCTCAACTGGGATACATTTTCCGGAGCGGGAGCCTTCACAACAGCTTCGATCTTGTCAGGTGACTTGTGAAGCCCCTCCTGGTCAATGACGTGACCACAGTACGAGATTTGCTTCTGAAAGAACTCACATTTCTGGCGATTAACTCGAAGTCCATATTCTTTCAATCTGGTGAGCACCAGTTCCAAATTTGCAAGATGTTCCTCATCATCATCTCCTGTAATCAGAATATCGTCCAGGTAACATTGTGTGCCTCGAATTCCATGTAATACCTGCTCCATGGCCCTCTGCCAAATTGCTGGAGCCGATGCCACTCCAAAAACCAGTCTATTATACCGATACAAGCCTCTATGCGTGTTGATCGTGAGATACTGGCGTGACTCTTCCTCAACTTCCATCTGTAAGTACGCCTGCACCAGGTCTATCTTGGTGAAGTGTTTCCCGCCAGACAACGAAGCGAAGATATCCTCAATCCGCGGAAGCGGATATTGCACCGTGTGAAGCACCGGATTAACAGTGATCTTGAAATCTCCACAGATGCGAACCTTCCCCGGTTCCCCCGGCTTGTTGCTCGATGAACGCTTCATGACGGGAACAATGGGTGTGGCCCACTCACTCCAGTCCACCTTAGACAGTACTCCTGAACGTTCTAGCCCTTCCAGCTCAGCTTCCACAGCAGGTCGTATCGCATAAGGTACCGGTCTGGCTTTGAAAAATTTCGGGTTTGCATGTTCTTCAACCTTGATGGTTGCCGTAATTCCTCTCAGTTTTCCCAGTCCCTGTTGGAACACCTCTTTAGCATCGTCCAATATTCTGGACAATCGTTTAGGTTTGACATCTTTTTTACCGGAATCTACCGTTAGTGCTTTTAAGGAATGCCAGTCCATATTTATTCTCCTGATCCACTCCCGTCCCAGTAGTGGTGGACCTCCCTCAGGTAGCACATATAAGTCCATTCCTCGGCTTTCTTTGCCCTTGTGGACCACCTTTACCTTTATCTTTCCGATGGGGTATACTCTTTGCCCCGTGTATGTTTTCAATACAATCTCCGTATCCCGTAGGGGAATATGTGGGAATAACCTTTTGTAATCTTGCTTATTCATGACCGTCAATGCCGATCCAGTGTCCAATTCCATCTTCGCTTGGACTCCTGCTATCTGAAGTGTGACCCAGATAGTTTGGAGGTCTGCTTCATTACCCACATTGTGTACTCTTAGACAACCCAGTTCCTTACTGCTGGAGTCTGAATCTGACTTCTGTTCATCCGAACTGTTCTCTGTCACCTTGTGTACCTTTCTGCACTTTTCCTGCGGTGACTTTTTGTTGCTGGTCTTCTTTCCTGACCGGCATACTTTAGCTATGTGACCAAGCCTGCCACATTTTCTGTATTCCTGATTTTTGAACCAGCACTGGTTCTGATCGTGCGTTGTCTTTCCACAACAATAACACTTTACTGCACCCAAGGCCATTTGATTGGTGCTGAGTTCCGATGACCTTAGCTGCATTTCCACAGTGCCTCTCGCTGCGGCTTCGTGCGATGCTGCAATAGTGACAGCTTTATCAAGCGTAAGATCATTCTCTTCTAGCAGTCGCTTTTGTGTTCCTTCTTTTAACAATCCACACACAAATTTATCTCTCAGCGCATCTGCTAGTCCTGTTCCAAACTGACAGTACTTTGATAGCTTACGCAGTTCAATTAAGAATTCAGCGTTGCTTTCTTCTTTCAGCTGCGTTCTTCTGTAAAATTTAAATCGTTCCGCTATCAGCAGCGGCATGGGGTTTAAATGATTTTTCAGGACAGTAACAATATTCGCGAAAGTCTGATCCGCCGGTTTATCTGGTGATACAAGGTACGTCCTCGCACCCATTGAGTTTAATAAGGTTAGTGCTTTCTTATCATCTGGTACCTCATTTGCTTTACAATAAACTTCCATGCGTTCTACATACGTGGCCCAATCTTCGACATCGCTATCAAAAGCATTGATGTTACCATGTTTAGGCATCCTTGCAAGTTTCTTTAAATTTTCTTTTTCCCAAAATGGCGGCTTCCCGCGCTTGTCTTCTTCCCCCGCCTACTAAAATGGCGGCTTCCCGCGCTTGGCGGTTTTTCCCGCGCTCGTCTTCTTCCCCTGCCGACTACAATGGCGGCTTCCCGCGTTTGCCTTCTTCCCCCGCTGGCTGCAATGGCGATTGCCGTGCTGCTGCCGTTCTCGCCTCCCCAGCGGTTCTCAATTCCCTGACGCTGCTTTTTGCTCCCCCGCGGTTCCCGTGGGCATTCACGCTTCCCCTGCTGTTGCGCCTCTCAGCCCCACTTGCAGGCCGGTCCTTTACACCGGCTGCGGTTGAGTTCTCCGCGGTTCTCGTGGCCTTAACGCTGCCCCAGTCGCTGCGCCTCTCGGCCTCGATTGCAGCCCGGCCATTTTCACAGGCCGCGGTCGAGTTCTCCGCCCTTTTTCCTCCGTTTTCCCTCCCCTACTCTACAGCCAACGCGGCCGACTTTCTGCTCGTGTCGCTGATCGGCTTACCCACCACCGTGGTAGAAGGGATGATCACTGCCTGTCGCTGATGGAGGGCTTCGTGGTCAGAATTTTTCTTTTTAACCCGGGTTCTCGATGCCTCCCGTGCGATGTGGTGCTCAGCAGGATGATGAGGGTGGATGCCTCTTCTCGACGCCCGTTCTGAGGACGAAGCTGACTTGGATGTAAAACTGTCGCAGGGTAAGATCGGACTCGTCACCACTGTTGAGTCTGTGTGTCCCAGTTATGTTTATTATAAATCACTGGACACAGACAACAAGAATAACTTTAACAGGTCTTTACTATTCGGAGGTCAGGGCTGAACTGCCCAGCAAATCACTACACAACGTTTATATACCGGTGTGGTCACCACTGGTATTACAGTATACAGCAGCCAAGAGAAAGTAGTACATCTCTTAAGGTAGTTCTCTTAAGGTGGAACAGGTTACATACACCACACTCTGCAGTGAATTAAAAACAAAGGCCATCAGCAGGGGCCATGTCTCAACCTGTGGAGACATGTTCCGATTGTGTTGCCATAGCTACCCCAGATATGAGTCTTGATGGTCAAAAACAGATGATGTCAGGGGGTCATAGGACTAGAACTTGTGTAAGCCCAGCTGCTGCAGACGGGCATCTTTATGATTGGATTTTGGGTTTGGGTGTCAGCCAGTGATCGGTTCAGGAGGACTCCATAGGTTTTGAATGAGAGTACGGGTATAAGAGGGGGCGGTGGGTGTGGGTGTCTTGACAGCCACAAATTCTAGACAATTTCAGGAGTAGAAGATTTCAGGAAGGATCAAGGAGACACCTGGGAGGCGAGGAGAGACAAGAGACACAGGGTGCAGCTCACTCACGGCTGCTGCTTCTACCCAGTGTATAACGGGGTAATACAAGTCTCAATTATACTCTGTAAACTGCTGCTCGAATACTGTAATGTATTAAATCTTGCTTGTGCCGAATAAAGTTTTATCACTGTCACCAATATGGGTCAAGCTCGAATCATTTGGAACCAGGGTCTCTCTGCGATCTTATAAATTCATAATTTTCCTTCTATCTCTTTTTATCTCTCTTTCTCTCTCTCCCTCTTTCCAAAGCGCATGTGCCTCTCACCAGCGCCAGTGCTGGCAATGATCATTGCATTGACGTTTACAAGTGATCAACGGAATCGGAATCTTGGCATTTCTTAACCGACAGTTGAAATGTCATGAGGGTTCTACCTGCTCCCTGAGCCTCAACTGTCAAACATTCGAGAGGGGCAGTACTGAGGGAGCGCTGCACTGTCGGAGGGGCAGTACTGGAGGGTGTGCTGCACTGTCGGAGGGTCAGTACTGATGAGCGCTGCACTGTCGGAGAGGCAGTACTGAGGGATTGCTGCACTGTCGGAGGGGCAGTACTGGAGGGTGTGCTGCACTGTCGGAGGGGCAGTACTGATGGAGCGCTGCACTGTCGGAGGGGCAGTACTGAGGGAGCGTTGCACTGTCGGAGGGGCAGTACTGGAGGGTGTGCTGCACTGTCGGCGGGGCAGTACACGTAACGCCGCACTGTCGATGGGGCAGTACTGAGGGAGCGCTGCACTGTTGGAGGGGCAGTACTGAGGGAGCGCTGCACAGTCGGCGGGGCAGTACTGAGGGAGGGGGGAGTGGGGGGGAGGGGGGAGGGGGAGGTGTGGGAGGGGGGAGGGGGGGAAGAGGGGGGGAGGGGGGGAAGAGGGGAGGAGGGGGGGAGGGGGGGAGGGAGGGGGGGGTGACCAGGGGGAGAGCGCGGGGGGCAGAGCGGGGGAGGGAGAGCGGGGGAGAGAGTGGGGGGTGACCAGGGGGAGAGCGGGGGGAGAGCGCGGGGGGAGTGAGAACGAGAGCAAAAAAAAATCTAGGAGTGACATCACAGGATAGCAGGTAAGTGATTGGTTGGTGAGTCTCACAGTGTTGTTTCGTTCTCAAAGCTAGTGCAGTGGTTTAAATTAAGAGCTGCGGAACTATAACTATTACATTAATAAATAATAACTTAACTAGATAAACTAATTAATTAATATAACTATAAATAATCATTTGATTAAAAACTTTAACTAATTAAATGAGCAAATAAATAAAATAAAGTCTAGAGATGGCAGGGACTAAGTGTCAGGACTGTAGTATGTGGGAGTTTGTGGACAGCGAGACTGTCCCGGATTCCCACATCCGCAGGAAATGTCTCTGCCTTCAGTCACTCCGGCTCAGAGTCATTGAGCTGGAGTGTGCGTTAGAGACACTCCGAAACATAAGGGAGGGGGAGGAATTTCTGGACAGTTTTATCCTGAATACAGTCACACCTCAGAGGAAAGCACAGGTTCAGGAAGGGGAGGGTGTGACTGTTTGGGAGACGGGTAGTGCGGATTTAGGAGAGGTTGAGAAGGAGGTCCGGCAGACACTGGTCCTGTCCAACAGGTACGATGTACTCGCTACCTGTGAGGACAAGGAGAAAGACTGCGGGGAGGACAGCCACAATGCAGACCAAGGCACCGTGGCTCAGAAGGCTGTCCAAGGGGGGGAAGAGCAGAACGGAAATGTGGTAGTGATAGGGGATTCTATAATTAGGGGGATAGATAGCCTCCTCTGCAGCCAAGAACGAGAATCCCGATTGGTGTGCTGCCTACCCAGTGCCAGGGTAAGGGATATCTCACAGCGGCTGAAGAGGAACTTGGAAAGGGAGGAAGTAAATCCAGTTGTCGTGGTCCATGTCTGAACAAACGACATAGGTAGGAACAGGGAGGAGGTCCTGCTGAGGGAGTATCAGGAGTTAGGAGCAAAATTAAAAAGCAGGACCTCGAGGGTAATAATCTCTGGATTACTGCCCGAGCCACGTGCAAATTGGCATAGAAGCAGACAGATCAGGAGAATTAACACATGGCTAAAGGGCTGGTGTGGGAAAGAGGGGTTCCTTTTCATGGGACAGGAAGGAGCTGTACCGATGGGACGGGCTCCACCTGAACCAGGGTGGGACCCGTGTCCTAGCAGAAATGGGAAATAGGGAGGTGACAAAGGCTTTAAACTAGTAAGAAGGGGGGAGGGATCGACAAGAAATGAAACCAGCCTAAATATAAACAAGGAAAGGAGAGCATAGGAAAGAGTAAAGAAAGGGAGGACATTGATGGCTAGGGAATAAGTAGAGTTAAAAAACAGGAGTTTAAAAAGATGGTTAAAAATAAAGTGAGAGGAACTACTATTAAAAATGAGTTAAACTGTCTGTACAACAATGCACACAGTGTCCATAATAAAACAGGGGAGCTGGAGGCAATCATGCGTTGCGAGGAACCAGACATAGTAGGGATTACTGAGACATGCTAAATTCAGCGCGAGTTTAGCGGCGGCGGTAACCGGTACCACCCCACTCCGCTGCACAGGCAATGACGATGTCATCACCGTGCGCAGCGCCCAGTTTTCACCCCGCCTGCAAAGTTGGCCGCACGTCCCCATAATCTGTGCTGGACGATGACAGCAACCGACTTAAGGGGCAGGAACGGACAACAGGAGGCGCGTGGGGCGGTTAGTAAAGGGGAGGTGGCGAGGGGGGGAAAATAAAATCGGCCGACTTGCTTGTGGCTCGTTGCGTCTTTGAGCGCGTGGTCCGTGCCGCGATCTGGCAGCCCAGCACTTCACTTGTGTGCCGGGCTGTTGGCACAGCACCCCGCTCCCCGGTGGTCCAGGTATGGCCCCACAGAGTTGTGGGCTTAGGCCCTCCCCTTTAATGAGGGGAACAGCCCTTCCAATACACAGCACGACGTGGCCCAGTGCAAAGCGCTGCAGAATGCACTGCCCCGATATTCGGGGTTAGTGCTCTAAGAAGGAAGTGGAGCGTTTGAATTAGCGCTCCACCTCCCTCTTGGGGCGCTAAAACTGAAGTTAGCGATCGCCGGCACTATTTTTGCGCCGGGCACTAAATTTAGCGCCCAGGCGATGTTGGTTGCTAACGAACTTTTCCCCCATGGACTTTCAAAAGGCATTTGATGAAGTATCACATAATAGACTTATTCAGAAAATAGAAGGATATGGTATCAAAGGGACAGTGGTAACTTGATACATTATTGGCTAAGGGATAGGAGGCAGAGAGTAGTGGTGAACCAATGTTTTTCTGACTGGAGGGAAGTGTGCAGTGGGGGTCTCAAGGGGTCAGTATTAGGGCTATTGCTTTTCTGTTATATATAAATGACCTGGACTTGAGTATAGGGAGCACAATTTCGAAGTTTGCGGACTATACAAAACTTGGCAACGTAGTAAATAGTGAGCAGGGTAGTAGCAGATTTCAGGAGGACATAGACAGACTGGTGAAATGGGCAGATACATGGCAGCTGCAATTTACTGCAGATAAGTGTGAAGTGATGAACTTTGGAAGGAACAACATGGAGAGGCAGTATAATCTAAATGGTACTATTTTAAGGGGGTGCAAGAACAGAGGGACCTGGGGGTACATATTCACAAATCCTTGAAGGTGGCAGGGCAAGTTGATAAGACAGTTAAGAAAGTGTATGAGATACATGGCTTTGTAAATAGGGCTATTGAATGCAAAAACAAGGAAGTCATGCTAAACCTTTACAAATCATTGGTTAGGCCTCAGCTGGAATATTGTGTCCAATTCTGGGCACCGCACTTTAGGAAGGATGTCAAGGCCTTGGAGAGGGTAGAGACGAGGTTTATCAGGATGATACCAGGGATGAGGGACTTCAGTTATGTGGAGAGATTGAAGAAGCTGGGGTTGTTCTCCTTAGAGCTGAGAAGGTTGAGGTGAGAGCGAATAGAGGTATTCCAAATTGAGGTGTTCTGATAGATCAAGTAGGGAGAAATTGTTTCCTCTGGCAAGTGGGTAGGCAACCAGAGGTCATAGCTTTCATATAATTGGCAAAAGAACCAGAGGGGAAATGAGAACTTTCTTCACACAGAGAAGGTCTGTTAAGGTCTGAACGCGTTACCTGAAAGGGAATCAGATTCCATAAGAATTTTCAAAAGGCAATTAGACATGTACTTGAAGGCGACTAATTTGCAGGGTTATGGCGGAAAAGTTGGGGTGTAGGACTAAATTGGACAGCTCTTCAAAGAGCCGGCACGGACATGATGAGCCGAATGGCTTCCTTCTGTCCTATCAGATTCTATAATTCCATGACTGTGCCATTGAGGCAGATTTACTGTAAAATATGTGGCTTTGCTCTGCAAATGTCAGTGTCAGCATCGAGCACTCCCAGGGCAGGCACAGCACTCGTTAGATATAGTGCCGAGCTCCCGCTGAATAACAAAGTAACTCGAGGCTTTTCTGCTTGTGCCAGGATGGGAATTTCCCACATCCTGCGCCCTGAACAAGTTGATACAAGTTGTTCAGACGGGATTATGTTGCCAGCTGTCAGGATAGTTTGATTGCTGTTTTGAATGACTCAGTATAAACTCTGAGAACAGTTCCCGAATCACTCCAAAAGACTCTTTAAACCACAAGTCAGTTCATCTTTTTGACACTGCATCAGCACACACTGGGTTCTTGCTCCTAATAGCATGTGTGTACGTGTGCCTTTACTGGAACCGTTTATTACTGAAATATAGACTGGCATTTATATCGTGCCTTTCACCACCTCAGGACGTCCCAAAGTGCTTTACAACTAATGAAGTGTAGTCACTGTTGTAATGTAGGAAACTTGGCAGTCAATATGCGCACAGCAAGCTCCCACAAACAGGAATGTGAGATGACCAGATCAACGGATTTTTAGTGATTTTTTTAGTGATGTGGGTTGAAGGATAAATATTGGCCACAGGACACCGGGGAGAACTCTCCTGCTCTTCTTCCAAAACTGGGCGTGGGATCTTTTACGTCCACCTCAGAGGGCAGAAGGGACCTCGGTTTAATGTCTCATCTGAAAGAGGGCGCCTCTGGCAGTGCAGCACTCTCTCAGTACCGCCCCTCCGACAGTGCAGCGCTCCCTCAGTACTGCCCCTCCAACAGTGCGGCGCTCCCTCAGTACTGCCCCTCCAACAGTGTGGCGCTCCCACAGTACTGCCCCTCCAACAGTGCGGCGCTCCCTCAGTACTGCCCCTCCGACAGTGCGGCACTCCCTCAGTACTGCCCCGCCGACAGTGCGGTGCTCCCTCAGTACTGCCCCGCCGACATTGCGGTGCTCCCTCAGTACTGCCCCTCTGACAGTGCAGCGCTCCCTCAGTACTGACCCTCCCACAGTGCAGCGCTCCCTCAGTACCGCCCCTCCCACAGTGCAGCGCACCATCAGTACCGCCCCTCCAACAGTACTGACCCTCAGTACTGCCCCTCCGACTGTGCAGCGCACCATCAGTACCGCCCCTCCAACAGTACTGACCCTCCCTCAGTACTGCCCCTCCGACTGTGCAGCGCACCATCAGTACCGCCCCTCCAACAGTGCAGCGCACCATCAGTACCGCCCTTCCAACAGTGCAGCGCTCCCTCAGTACTGCCCCTCCAGCAGTGCAGCACTCCCTCAGTACCGCCCCTCCCACAGGGCAGCGCACCATCTGTACCGCCCCTCCCACAGTGCAGCGCACCATCAGTACCGCCCCTCCAACAGTGCGGCGCTCCCTCAGTACTGCCCCGCCGACAGTGCGGTGCTCCCTCAGTACTGCCCCGCCGACAGTGCGGTGCTCCGTCAGTACTGCCCCTCTGACAGTGCAGCGCTCCCTCAGTACTGACCCTCCCACAGTGCAGCGCTCCCTCAGTACCGCCCCTCCCACAGTGCAGCGCACCATCAGTACCGCCCCTCCAACAGTACTGACCCTCAGTACTGCCCCTCCGACTGTGCAGCGCACCATCAGTACCGCCCCTCCCTCAGTACTGCCCCTCCGACTGTGCAGCGCACCATCAGTACCGCCCCTCCAACAGTGCAGCGCACCATCAGTACTGCCCCTCCAACAGTGCAGCGCTCCCTCAGTACTGCCCCTCCAACAGTGCAGCACTCCCTCAGTACCGCCCCTCCCACAGGGCAGCGCACCATCAGTACTGACCCTCCCACAGTGCAGCGCACCATCAGTACTGACCCTCCCACAGTGCAGTGCTCCCTCAGTACTGCCCCTCCAACAGTGCAGCACTCCCTCAGTACCGCCCCTCCCACAGGGCAGTGCACCATCAGTACTGACCCTCCCACAGTGCAGCGCACCATCAGTACTACCCCTCCAACAGTGCGGCACTCCCTCAGTACCGCCCCTCCGACAGTGCAATGCACCATCAGTATTACCCCTCCAACAGTGCGGCGCTCCCTCAGTACTGACCCTCCCACAGTGCAGCGCTCCCTCAGTACGGCCGCTCCGACTGTGCAGATCTCCCTCAATGCTGGCACTGGAGCAATGTCGGGAGTTTCAGAGAAGGCACGGGGGCAATTGGACAAGGGGAGAGCTTTTTCAGAGGGAGGGTCACAGTGCCTATCTATTCTAATCCCATTTTCCAGCACTTAGTCTGTAGCCTTGTATGCTATAGCATTTCAAGTGCTCATCTAAATGCTTCTTGAATGTTGTGAGGGTTCCTGCCTCTACCATCCTTTCAGGCAGTGAGTTCCAGATTCCAACCACTCTCTGGGTGAAAAAGGTTTTCCTCAAATCCCCTCTAAACCTCCTGCCCCTTACCTTGAAACTATGCCCCCTGGTTATTAACCCCTCTACTAAGGGGAATAGTCCTTTTCTATCTACCCTATCTATGCCCCTCATAATTTTGTACACCTCAATCAGATTCCCCCCTCAGCCTTCTCTGCTCTAAGGAAAACAACCCCAGCCTGTCCAGTCTCTCTTCATAGCTGAAACGCTCCAGCCCAGGTAACATCCTGGTGAATCTCCTCTGCACCCTCTCCAATGCAATCACATCCTTCCTATAGTGTGGCGACCAGAACTGCACACAGTATTCCAGCTGTGGCCTAACTAGTGTTTTGTACAGCTCCATCATAACCTCCCTGCTCTTATATTCTATGCCTCGGCTAATGAAGGCAAGTATCCCATATGCCTTCTTAACTACCTTATCTACCTGTCCCGCTGCCTTCAGGGATCTATGTAAATGTACACCAAGGTCCCTCTGATCCTCTGTCCTTCCTAGGGTCCTACCATTCATTGTGTATTCCCTTGCCTTGTTAGTCCTCCCAAAATGCATCACCTCACACTTTTCAGAGTTAAATTCCATTTGCCACTGTTCTGCCTATCTGACCAACCCCTCTATATTGTCCTGTAGCCTGAGGCTTCCCTCCTCACTATTTACCACTCTACCAATTTTCGTGTCATCTGCAAACTTACTGATCATACCTCCTACATTCATATCTAAATCATTAATGTACACTGCAAACAGCAAGGGACCCAACACCGATCCCTGCGGTACACCACTGGACACAGGCTTCCAGTCATAAAAACAACCTTCGACCATCACCTTCTGCCTCCTGCCACTTAGCCAATTTTGGATCTAATGTGCCAAATTGCCGTGGATCCCATGGGCTCTTACCTTCTTGACCAGTCTCCCATGCGGGACTTTGTCTAAAGCCTTACTGAAGTCCATGTAGACTACATCAACTGCATTACCCTCATCCACACACCTAGTCACCCCCTCGAAAAATTCAATCAAATTGGTTAGACATGATCTCCCCCTGACAAAGCCATGCTGACTATCCTTGATTAATTCTTGTCTCTCCAAGTGGAGACTAATTCTGTCCCTCAGAATTTTTTCTAGGCCTGGTAGCACTGCCATTAAGAAGTATCACCATGGCAAACTTCGACCCTAGTGCTGAGTTCAGTGCTGGGTCCTAAGCTCACCAGGTAAACCCAGTGTGAATACAGACTCACAGAGGCGCTGTCAGCACCTGTTAAAGGGACACACACATCGTTCATGTAAGTTTGCATTTAAGCTATTGGACTGTTTAAAAAAAAATTTTGCTGAAGTAGTGGCTTGTTGCAATAGATGATAAAAGTTTTTTAAGTGTGTAGGGAGTGCTGCTGAATGTTTGCAAGGCCTCGGATAGTAAAGGAAGGCCTCTGAGAAGACAAAAAATGCTGCAAATACTCAGTAGGTCAGGCAACATCTGTGGAGAGAGAAACAGAGTTCACGGTCGGGAACCTGCTGTCAAAACATGCCCACCTGCATTTCCTGATGTCAGGTTTGCCAGCGCTGAGCCGTCCCAACAGGCAGCGGTGGGAGACCCAATTCAAATCATTAACAATGCTTTTTTCCCCAGCTTTTTGAATTTGACAGGTTGCCCACCAGTTTCCTGCAGTGCCTAGACCTTGTCTTTGAAGCTGAGGCAGGAGGTCACTAGCCATTGAATCAGATGTGGAGTTGACAGCTTCAGATGTCAAGTCAAAGCTCCCCGCTGATTGATAAATGTTCCCTTAACCACTAGCTTCTCTAAACTGCATTTCCACTACAGATTCACAAGTCTCCATCCAGTCTGACTTCATTACCTCTCCCACCATTGACAGACCGCTTCTGTCATCTCTGTTTCACCTGCCATCTATTCCATCAGCATGGGTGTACTTTATATTGTCTCACCTTGGTCCTCAGAATCTGACCACGATCAGCCCCAACACCAGCATCACCAGGCACACCAGCAGCACCAACAATCACACCAACCTTCTCTGCAATCACCTGATGCTGCACAGAACAGAGGGCATCAGCACCCGACCAGATTTCTGCCTGGGACGCCAGGGATGGCCTCAACAATGCCACATTTACTTCACTTGACACTGCACACCCTGGCTGCCACATGATGTGCCAAGTTGGCACCATCCCACACCAACAACATAATGCATCCCTACAATGCCCAAGCCATAGAAAAGCAGAGTGTTTTTTGAATGTTGAGAGATTGGGAAATATTGGTATTCAGAGGGACCTGGGTGTCCTTGTACATGAATCATTGAAAGTTAACATGCAGGTACGGCAAGTAATTAGGAAAGCAAATGGTATGTTGGCCTTTATTACAAGAGGATTTGAGTATAAGAGTGAAGACGTCTTACTGCAATTATATAGGGCCCTGGTGAGACCCAACCTGGAGTATTGTGTACAGTTTTGATCTCATTACCTAAGGAAGGATATACTTGCCATAGAGGGAGTGCAACGAAGGTTCACCAGACTGGTTCTGGGATGGGGGGATTGTCCTATGAGGAGAGATTGAGTAGACTAGGCCTATATTCTCTAGGGTTTAGAAGACTGAGAGGCGATCTCATTGAAACATACAAAATACTTACAGGGCTTGACAGGTTAGTTGCAGGGAGGATGTTTCCGCTGGCTGGGGAGTTTAGAACCAGGAGTCACAGTCTCAGAGTATGTGTCGGCCATTTAGGACTGAGATGAGGAGAAATTTCTTCACTCAGAGGGTGGTGAATCTTTGGAATTCTCTACCCCAGAGGGCTGTGGAGGTTCAGTCATTGAGTATATTCAAGACAGAGATCGATAGATTTTTGAATATTAAGGGAATCAAGGGATATGGGGATAGTGCAGGAAAGTGGAGATGAGGTAGAAGATCAGCCATGATCTTATTGAATGGCGGAGCAAGCTGAAAGGGCCGAATTGCTTACTCCTGCTCCTGTTTCTGATGTTCTTATGTTCTTATTTCTTTCACACTCATCACCATTGTGGGGAGGGGGTACCGTTATGTCTCACCATTCACTGCAACACACTGAGCCACTTCCAAAGATGCACACAAATCTGTCCAAGAATGCAAAGTGTTGAAAATAAAGATTTCAATGTTTGACGGCACATTAACAGAAACTTAACATGAACATTGGCTAAAACACACAAGTGCCTACCCTTGTGTGTTGTTAGTTAGTATGATTGGACTAGGATGAGGGTGAGTGTGAGGGGTAACTAGTGAGATGGGGATGTGATAATATAGATAGAGAGGGATGGGTGGAGGTGCAAGGTAAGTTGGTGTGAGTAATGATGTGCAGCAGTAGGGTAGGGAAGGCAGAGTGATGGGGATGTAATGAGTGGCACAACAGGATGAGGTTGAGTGTGCCTTTGCAGTAACGTTTTGTGATCTACTGACATCATTGAAAGGTTTGCGCCACTGCAGCCTGGTCCTCCTGATGACGCTCCTGCTTGTGTCCTCCTATGCAATGTGCAACTAGGCTGTGTTGATCTCCTGGGGAGGTCTCTTCCGACTTTGGAAGGGAAGAGAACCTCCCGGTGCGCTGTGACTCCCTCCATAAGCATATGGAGAGAGTCATGGGAGAGCCTGGGTGCAGCCGTGCACCTCTGTGCAGTGATTGTCAGTGTTTGCAGCACCTCAATGCTGTAGAACACTGAAAGCACAAATGTCAAAGTAAATATTGTTATAAAACACATTTTGTTGTGCACTTGAGTAGTAACAAATTCAGTCATCTGGTTATAATCATTTTATTCTTTAACTTCAGTATTAAAAGCAATTTACAACCTGAGTATTGTCACAGATAGAGTATACGAACTTAGGCATGGGTCCTGTCTCGAGCTGCTTGAACAAATGAAAAGTTTATATTAATTCATTGTTTTCTTATCAAACTGGAATTGGCATTGCATAATATGTTAGTCTCTAGCTACAGCATAGTCCAGAGATTCAAGGCTACATTTTCTTCAACATGATGCACACAAAAATACCATGGCCTTGCTGTGGTAAGCCTAACCCTTCTAGTTTCTAGACATTTTTACCATAAATAAACATATCCAAGGCTGGTTGGTTGCGAACACCAGCAGTTGCTAAGTGAAATCTGTATCTCTCTCTCTCACTCTATATCTCTCTCTCTCTAATGATGCCATCCACCGTTTTTTCCTATATTCAATGAACTAAACATGAACACCTTTCAGAAGCTGAATTAACCGAGTTCCATACGCCAACACTTTGAATCTTACTCATGCTGTACCTGCCTTGGGAGTGTTTGATGGGATAGTGTAGAGGGAGCTTTACTCTGTATCTAACTCGTGTTACATAGAAACATAGAAGATAGGAGCAGGAGTAGGCCATTTGGCCCCTCGAGCCTGTTCCGCCATTTAATGAGATCATGGCTGATCATCCAAATTCAGTACCCTGTCCCTGCTTTCTCCCCAAATCCCTTGATCCCTTTAGCCTTAAGAAATATATCTAACTCCTTCTTGAATATATTTAAAGAATTGGCTTCAACTGCCTTGTGTGGTAGAGAATTCCACAGGTTCACCACTCCCTGGGTGAAGAAATTCCTCCTCATCTCAGTCTTAAATGGCTTACCCCTTATCCTTAGACTGTGACCCCTGGTTCTGGACTCCCCCGCCATCGGGAACATCCTTCCTGCATCTAGTCTGTCTAGTCCTGTTAGAATTTTATAAGTTTCAATGAGATCCCCTCTCATTCTTCTAAACTCTAGCGAATACAAGCCCAATCGACCCAATCTCTCTTCATATGCCATTCCTGCCATTCCAGGTATCAGTCTGGTGAATCTTCGCTGCACTCCCTCCATGGCAAGAACATCCTTCCTCAGATAAGGCGACCAAAACTGCACACAATACTCAAGGTGTGGTCTCACCAAGGCCCTGTACAACTGCAGCAAGATATCCTTGCTCCTGTACTCGAATCCTTTTGCTGTGAAGGCTAACATACCATTTGCCTTCTTAACCGCCTGCTGCACCTGCATGCTTACCTTCAGCGACTGGTGCACAAAGACACCCAGGTCTCGCTGCACTTCCCCTTTTCCCAATCTATTGCCGTTCAGATAATAATCTGCCTTCCTGTTTTTGCCACCAAAGTGGCTAACCTCGCATTTATCCACATTATACTGCATCTGCCATGCATCTGCCCAATCATCCAACCTGTCCAAATCATACTGGAGTTTTTCGGCATCCTCCTCGCAGTACACACGCCCACCCAACTTTGTGTCGTCTGCAAACTTGGAGATATTACATCTAGTTCCCTTGTCTAGATCATTAATATATATTGTGAATAACTGGGGTCCTAGCACCGATCCCTGCAGTACCCCACTAGTCACTGCCTGCCACTCGGAAAAAGACTTGTTTATTCCAACTCTTTGCTTCCTGTCTGCCAACCAGTTCTCTATCCAAGTCAGTACCTTACCCCCCAGTCCCATGTGCTTTAACTTTGCACGCTAATCTCTTATGCGGGACCTTATCGAAAGCCTTCTGAAAGTCCAAATACACCACATCCAGTGGTTCTCCTTTACCTATTCAACAGTTACATCCTCAAAAAATTCCAGTAGATTAGTCAAGCATTTTGTAAATCCATGTTGACTTTGTCCGATCCTGTCACTGTTTTCCAAGTGCTCTGCTATTACATCTTTTATAATGGACTCTAGCATTTTCCCCACTACCGATGTCAGGCTTACCGGTCTATAATTCCCCGTTTTCTCTCTACCACCGTTTTTAAATAGTGGGGTTACATTAGCTACCCTACAATCCATGGGAACTGTTTCATAGTCTATAGAATTTTGGAAGATGACCAGCAATGCATCTACTATTTCTAGGGCCACTTCCTTAAGTACCCTAGGATGTAGATTATCAGGCCCTGGGGATTTATCGGCCTTCAAACCTGTCAATTTCCCTAACATCATTTCCCTACAAATACTGATTTCATTCAGTTCCTCCCTTTCTTTAGACCCTATGTTCCCCGACATCTCTGGGAGGTTATTTGTGTTCTCCTTTGTGAAGACAGAACCAAAGTATGTATTTAATTGGTCAGCCATTTCTTTGTTCCCCATTATAAATTCCCCTGATTCTGACTGCAAGGGACCTACGCTTGACTTCACCAATCTTTTTCTCTTCACATATCTATAGAAGCTTTTACAGTCAGTTTTTATGTTCCCTGCAAGCTTACTCTCATACTCTATTTCCCCCCTCTTAATTAATCCCTTTGTCCTCCTTTGCTGAATCCTAAACTGCTCCCAATCCTCAGGTTTGCTGCTTTTTCTGGCCAATTTATATGTCCTCTCCTTGGATCTTATGCTATCCCTAATTTCCCTTGTTAGCCACGGTTGAGTCACATTTTTTGTTTTATTTTTATGCCAAACAGGGATGAACAAATTCCGTAGTTCATCCGTGCGATCTTTAAATGTTTGCCATTGCCTATCCACCGTCAACCCTTTAAGGAACATTCCCCAATCCATCCTAGCCAACCCACGCCTCATACCATCGTAGTTTCCTTTATTTAAATTCAGGACCCTAGTCTCTGAGTCAAATACTTCACTCTCCATCTTCATGAAGAATTCTTCATATTATGATTGCTCTGCCCCAAGGGGCCTCGCACAACAAGATTGCTAATTAATCCTTTCTCATTACTAATACCCAGTCTAAGATGGCCTTATCTCTAGTTGGTTCCTCGACATATTGGTCCAGGAAACCATCCCATATACACTCTAGGAATTCCTCCTCCACAGTATTGTTACTAATTTGGTTAGCCCAATCTATATGTAGATTAAAGTCACCCATGATAACTGCTGTGTTCTTATTGCATGCATCTCTAATTTCCCATTGAATGCCATCCTCAACCTCAGCATTACTGTTTGGGGGTCTATATACAACTCCCACTAACGTTTTCTGCCCCTTGGCATTTCTCAGCTCTACCCATACGGATTCCACATCATCAGAGCTAATATCCTTCCTTACTATTATGTTAATCTCCTCTTTAACCAGCAATGCTACCCCACCTCCTTTTCCTTTTTGCCTGTCTTTCCAGAATATTGAATACCCCTGGATGTTGAATTCCCAGCCTTGGTCACCCTGGAGCCATGTCTCTGTAATCCCAATTATATCATATCCGTTTAATTCATACAGCTTATTACGAATGCTCCTCGCATTAAGACACAAAGCCTTCAGGCTTGTTTTTTTAACAATCTTAGACCTTTTAGAATTATTATTTACTGTGGCCATGTTTGATTTACACCCTTGATTTCTCTGACTGCCACTTTTGCTTTTCTCCTTCCTGTCTTTTGCTTCTATCCTTGCTTCCCTTTCCTCTGTCTCCCTGCACAGGTTCCCATCCCCCTGCCATTTTAGTTTAAACCTTCCCCAATAGCACTAGCAAACACTCCCCCTAGGACATCGGTCCCGGTCCTGCCCAGGTGCAAACCGTCCAGTTTGTACTGGTCCCACCTCCCCCAGAACAGGTTCCAATGTCCCAGGAATTTGAATCCCTCCCCCTTGCACCATTCCTCTAGCCATGTATTCATCTGAAATATCCTTCTATTTCTACTATGAATAGCACGTGGCACTGGTAGCAATCCTGAGATTACTACCTTTGAGGTCTTATTTTTTAATTTAACTCCTAACTCTCTGTATTCAGCTTTTAGGACCTCATCCCGGTTTTTACGTATATCATTGGTACCTATATGCACCACGACAACTGGCTATTCACCCTCCCCCTTCAGAATGCCCTGCAGCCGCTCCGAGACATCCTTGACCCTTGCACCAGGGAGGCAACATACCATCCTGGAGACTCGTTTGTGGCTGCAGAAACGCCTATCTATTCCCCTTACAATAGAATCCATTATCACTATAGCTCTCCCGCTCTTTTTCCTTCCATCCTGTGCAGTAGAACCACCCATGGTGCCAGGACGTTGGCTGCTGCTGCCTTCTCCCGATAAGCCATCTCCCTCAACAATATCCAAAGTGGTATATCTGTTTGAGAGGGGGATGGCCACAGGGGACCCCTGCACTACCTGCCTGCGCCTACTACTCTGCCTGGCGGTCACCCATTCCCTTCCTGCCTGTGCAGCCTTTACCTGCAGTGTGACCAACTGATTAAACCTGATATCCTGCCTGGGAGTGTTTGATGGGCTAGTACAGAGGGTGCTTTACCCCATTTATTGCCCATGATGCACCCTCCAATTAATGATCCGATGGTCCCTCTCTTTGATACCCTGAAGATCCCTCCACTTATTGTTTCTGACACTATTCCTCTTACAGGGAATAGACTTGTTTCAGAGCACAAAGGAGGTTGTGATATCCTTGCCTCATCCCAAACACCATTTCCACAAACTGCCTCTCTCTGCCAAAGCAGGAGGGAGACACAGTGGCTGATATAAAGAGAGGGGAGACTTTCTGGTGTATAAAGCAAGAGGTAGACATGGGGGCCTTTGAATAGTGGGACCTCACATTTGGAAGATGGGAGGGATAATTTATCAGTGGTAATTTTGGGAGTCTGTGCTCCCTGACTGGAGTCTCAGTACATGGGAGCAGGGTTGGAGACGGGATTGATTGTATAACCTGCGCTCATGCCCAGTGAGACTGCACACCAGTGCTCCGATGATCCCACCACTTGATACCCATGAAGATCCCTCCACTTATTGCTTGTGGCACCCTTCCTGTTACAGGGAATAGGCTTGTTTCAAGGCACAAAGGAGGCTGTAATATCCAGGGTTGGAGAAGGGACTGATTGTACAACCTGCTTTCATGCCCAGTGAGACTGCACACCAGGAGCAGAGACTGGTCATGTGACCCTGTAATACCTTGAGTGGGAGGGGCTTGGGCTGCTTTGTGACATGTTTCCTGGCTCCTCTGTGATGTCACCTGGAGACAGGTTTACACCCCTGGTTACACAGCATCAACGGGAGTCACTGTGGGATGAGCTGGACTTGGCAGCTGACACTGCCAGTGAGTTTAGTCCTTATAAATAGGGGAAAGGAAAGAACAATTTAATATTAAGGTAAGTAATTCAACCAAATGTCATTCATTACAAACATATTCAAACTAAATATAATCATAGTAACAAAAATAGACTGAATGTATTCCAATTACAGATTCTAGAATTAATAATTTTTATATTAAATGTTTCATGTAGTGAAGAGTATCTCAGGAGGGTGGAGAGAGTGGAGCCAAATCATCATCACACTAACTGGGACTGGAGAAATGTCGCTGGATTCACAGAGCAGATCTGGTGGGACCAAGGCCCTCAATGTCAAAGACGGGATGAAACAAGAAGCCCCAACAATGATTGTAAAGGTGAGGAACTTTACTGAGGATCCCATCAGTCCAGGATTTTGCCAAGGTGAGAGTCTAACCATCTACTGGGTGCTTCTTCGACAAATGCCATAAGGGACTGCCTTTGATGCGACAAGTACAATTGAGCTCAACTTGTATGTAAAGCTAGCCCATACCTGGAACAACAACAGAAAATGCTGGAAAAACTCAGCAGGCCAGGCAGCATCAGTGGAGAGAGAAATAGAGTCAACGTTTCAAGTCGAAACTCTTTGTCAAGACTGAAAAAACACAGGAAATGAAACAAATTAAAAGGACAGTTTGGGGGCTGAGAGAGAACAAAAGAGAAGTGAAGAGACATTGGGGGAAAAATTGGGTGAGTAGCAACACCTGTTAGCGCCTAAAGAGGCAGTCAGTGGCTGTAGCGCCACTGGCTGCGCCTCCCGCGATATTCAGCAGGGGCGCTAATGGTGGCGTTAGCCATTTGCGCTGCGCCACCACCGATGACATCATCAGTGTGCGCAGCGCCCCATTCACGCCCAGAACGCGATATTTGGTAGCGAACGCCGCTGTAGCGCCGTTCGCTACCCGCGTCCGGTTCACGGGGCCTTCTTGCGCCGGCAGAGGCGCAAGTTAAGGTGGAGGTGCGGGGCGGCCGCTTTTTCGGCGGCTGCCTGCCAGCACCTCCGTCCCCAGCCTCCTGGTCCCCCCCCCCGCGGCATTGCCGGCTGTTTCCCGAGAGCCCAGCACTTCTCCTTGGTGCCGGGCTCTTTTGCCGGAACTCGCGATCGGGGTTCGTGCTGTTGCAGGCCCCTCCCCCTTAACAGTGGGAGGAAGGCCTGCAGTACCACAGCATGCCGTGTCGCAGCGTATGGCGCTGCGGCACGTTGCGCTGCGATATTCAGTTTCAGCGCCCTAAGAGGGACACGGAGCGCCTCGAGCCTCGCCCCATCTCCCTCTAGGGGCACTTCAACTGAATTTCTGACGATCGCTACAGCTTCGAACGCTGCGCAAAAACCAGCGCCCAGGCGAACTTGGCGCCAGTTTGGCGCCTCAACCCAAAGAGGTATTCAAAACGAGACGAGATGGTGATAGGACTAGTGGAGACAAAAGACGGCTCTAGATTAGGTGTGAGATGCGCTGGCAGAATGGGAGACAGCTGCCATGTGGGAGAGAAAAAAAAGGGGGGAGCCAAAACAAAGGTGTGGATAAAAAATATAAGTAAAAATGCAATGGGGGCCGAGGTTATGATCTGAAATTGTTGAACTCGATATTGAGTACGGAAGGCTGGAAAGTGCCTAATCATACCTGGGACTGCCTGACACTTACATGTAGAGGGATTTTTATTCTAAGTTCATCCCATGCTGTACCTGAGCTGGTGTGCTTCATTGGGTAGTGTCAGAGGAGCTGTACGCTGAATTTAAAACATGCTGGATCTGAGTTGGCTGTGTGTGATCAACCAATTTCGAGAGAGTTTTACACTTCATCTAAGTTGTACTGTACCTGGCCTGGGAGTGTTAGATGGTAATGTAAAGTGGGAGGCTTTACTCTGTATCTAACCAGTGCTATACCAGGCCTGGGAGTGTTTGATGGGACACTGTAGAAGGAACTTTACTCTGTATCTAACCCGTGCTGTACCTTCCCTGTGAGTGTTTGATGAGACAGTGTAGAGGGAGCTTTACTCTGCATTAACTGAGATTGACTGATACTTTCATTGACTATTTCTTTCATATACCCAGCACTGGCCTGAACTGAGATACTTTCTGCGTACTCACAGAGATCAGCACGAGAGCACAAAACATCCCAAACACAGGAGCTGACCCTGGGATGGTGCGACACTAACTCTGCAGGTACATTAACAACCTCTAGAGATGAACCCCTGTCCGCACCCATCCTACTTTATCATTTTCTTGTGGTTGCAGTTGGAATATTGCGGGTGTGTGACGGCAAGCCTAAGGAATTTCCCACCTTTGACCTCTTCAATTTTTTTATTTCAGCTCAGCTTTGAAAACCAGGGCTGTCCTTCAGATGTCACGCATTTCCTGACAGCGCATTTCCAGCACTAGACATGTGACAAGAGAGTGACACCAAAGAGGTAGGACATGTGCAGCCACACTCATCAACATCCATCTTGCCCACACCTGTTGCTGTGCTGTGAAAGATCGAGAAATGCTGGAGTTCCCCTGTGGAGGGAGGCAACGGCAGCTCTGCTGCAAAAGACAGTCAGTCACTCGACACAAGAGATGGTGAAGGAAAGAATCAGAAAATGTGAAGCTTTGAGGAGCTGGATTCTGAACAAAATGAGGTTCCTCAGATCACGGTGTATTCATACCAGATACATGTGTCAGAAATGTTTGTGTCCACAATTAATCCTGAGTGCCTCCAGCTCCAGAGGAGTAACAGTCAATTCCAGATTAACACATATTGAGGCCTGTTACAAAGGTATTGGAAACCAAACAGGACAAAGACAAATAGCACTGAACTATTGATTAATGGGAAGATCTGAATTATAGACAGATTAAATTTGATCCTGCAGGAAGGAAGGAAAAAATGAAGGAAGGAAGATACTAATCTGTAGTAACCGGGACACAAGCACGAATGTGCTGTGCCATGGACTGAATAGGAGTATCAACATTTCCCACTTTCACTTTCCCACTGCTGATTATGGAGTGGGTTGGCCCCATTAGCTGGGCTTACAGTGAATCGCACCATTTGTTTCTAACATCCAATTTGTTTAAATTCAGTTTATTGTTATGTTTCCTCTCCAGAGGCTGATGGTACAGAGCTGACCAATGTACAGACACTGGCCAACGCTGAATCAGTGGGGAAATTTATAGAGAACATTTTCTCCTCTTTTACCTCACCCATAACTCTTTGGAGACACAAGTGGTAACTTCTGGCTCTGTTAGTCACCATTCCTGTTAATGCTGGGCCAGATTGGGGACACAAGGCCCTGTCCCTCTGAAGTACTTAGATGACATTTCCATAGCCATGGAAAGCTTCATGCGACTGATGTAGAATCCAGTCTCTGGCACTTCATGAGTGGGAGGAGGATCTGCTCTAATGTCACCAGCACTGCCCTTGGGTCTTTTTCTCCCATCAGCAGCAGAACATCCCTTTACCATCTCCTGTATCAAAAACTCGGGTTGACCTGACTGGTCTTCCTTTGATTCCTTCCCTTAGTTTACAGACTTTTCTGCCGTTTATTTTTTGTAATTGTGAACCCAGGTGGAGGGCCCAGACCCAGTAGAAGCAGAGCGTGATTGAGGCCGAAGGCAGATTTGTTGGAACAAATCTCTGGGACTTAGGAATAGAATGACTGTGGAGGCTAAAAAAGTAAATAGAAAAAGAGGACACGAGAACGGGAAAAGGTTAAAGCAAAATTAAGTTACAATTAAGAAAAACAAGAAACACAATATATAAAAAACACGTTTTTAATTCTAATTTATTCATTCTCGGGATGTGGGCATCACTCGCAAGGCCAGCATTTATTGCCCATCCCTAGTTACCCTTGAGAAGGTTGTGGTGAGCAGCCTTCTTGAACCGCTGCAATCCGTGGTGTGAAGGTTCTCCCATAGTGCTGTTAGGTAGGGAGTTCCAGAATTCTGTGAGACTTGGAGGGGAACTTGGAGGTGGTGGTGGAAGCCTTGCTGCCCTTGTCCTTTGAGGTGATAGAGGCCGCAGGTTTGGGAGGTGCTGTCGTGGAAGCCTTGCTGAGTTGCTGCAGTGCATCCTGTAGATTGAACACACTGCAGCCACAGTGTGCCGGTGGAGGAGGCAGTAAATGCTTAAGGTGGTGGATGGGATGCCAACCAAGCAGGCTGCTTTGTCCTGGATGGTGTTGAGGTTTTTGAGTGTTGTTGGAGCTGCACTCATCCAAGGACATGGAGAGTATTCCATCACACTCCTGACTTGTGCTTTGTAGGTGGTGGAAAGGTTTGGGAAGTCAGGAGGTGAGACACTCGCCGCTAAATACCCAGCTTCTGCCTAGTTCTTGCAGCCACAGTATTTAAGTGGCTGGTCTAGTTAAGTTTCTGGTAAATGGTGAACCCCAGGATTTGATGGTGGGGGATTCAACGATGGTAATGCCATTGAACGTCACAGGGAGCTGGTTAGACTCTCTCTTGTTGGTGATGATCATTGTCTGGTGCTTGTGTGGTACAAATGTTACTTGCCACATATCATCCCGACCTGAACATCGCCCAGGTCTTGCTGCATGACTGCCTTATTTTCTGACGAATTGTAATGTTGTCGGGTAGATGCCAGTACTGGATCAGCTTGGCTAGAGGTGCAGCTAGTTCTGGAGCACAGGTCTTCAGCTCTGCAGCTGGGATGTTGCCGGGGCCCACAGTCTTTGCTGTATCCAGTGCGCTCTACTGTTCTTGATATCATGTGGAGTGAAGTGAATTGGCTGAAGACTGGCTTCAGTGAAGGTGGGGACCTCAGGAGCAGGCCGAGATGCATCATCCACTTGGCAGTTGTGACTGAAGATGGTTGCGAAGGCTTCAGCCTTGTCTTTTGCACTCACGTGCTGTGCTCCGCCATCATTGAGGATGGGGATGTTCAAGGAGCCTCCTCCTCCCGTTAGTTGTTAATTGTCCATCACCGTTCACGACTGGATATGGCAGGACTGCAGAGCTTTGATCTGATCGATTGGGTGTGGGATCGCTTAGCTCTGTCTATAGCATGCTGCTTCTGCTGTTTAGCATGCATATAGTCCTGTGTTGTAACTTCACCAAGTTGGTTTCTGATTTTCAGGTACACCTGGTGCAGCTCCTGGCATGCTCTTCAACACGCCTTATTCAGCCAGGGCTGGTTTGATGGTAATGGTAGAATGAGGGGTATGCCGCGCCATGAGGTTACAGATTATGGTGGAATAAAATTCTGTTGCTGCTGATGGGCCCAGTGCCTCATGGATGCCCAGTTTTGAGCTGCTAGATGTGTTCTTAATCTATCCCATTTAGCACGGTGGTAGGGCCACAAGACACGATGAAGGGGTGTCCTCAGTGACTCAATAGTACCATGATTGACCGAGCTGCCTGAGTCCTGAAGGACATAGCAGCCAGACAGGCTCACGGCAGGTAGTGAGAGAATAAACACGAGCCACTACCGAGCCACACTTGGTGATGGACATTGAAGTACCCCACCCAGAGGACATTCTGTGCCATGACGCCACAGTGCGCTGGATAAGAGATTAGCGTGTAAAGTTAAAGCACATGGGATTGGGGGTAAGGTACTGACTTGGATAGAGAACTGGTTTGCAGACAGGAGGCAAAGAGTTGGAATAAACAGCTCTTTTTCCGAGTGGCATGCAGTGACTAGTGGGGTACCGCAGGGATCGGTGCTAGGACCCCAGCTATTCACAGTATATATTAATGATCTAGACGAGGGAACTAGATGTAATATCTCCAAGTTTGCAGACGACACAAAGCTGGGTGGGCGTGTGTGCTGTGAGGATGATGCCGAGAAACTCCAGTATGATTTGACAGGTTGGGTGATTGGGCAGATGCATGGCAGATGCAATATAATGTGGATAAGTGCGAGGTTATCCACTTTGATGGCAAAAACAGGAAGGCAGATTATTATCTGAACAGCAATAGTTTGGGAGAAGGGGAAGTGCAACGAGACCTGGGTGTCCTTGTGCACCAGTTGCTAAAGGTAAGCATGCAGGTGCAGCAGGCACTTAAGAAGGCAAATGCTACGTTGGCCTTCATAGCAAAAGGATTTGAGTACAGGAGCAAGAATGTCTTGCTGCAGTTGTACAGGGCCTTGGTGAGACCACACCTTGAGTATTGTGTGCAATTTTGGTCACCTTATCTGAGGAAGGATGTTCTTGCCATGGAGGGAGTGCAGCAAAGATTCACCAGATTGATACCTGGGATAGCAGGAATGATGTCGATTGGGCTGGAGTTTTGAAGAATGAGAGGGGATCTCATTGAAACTTAAAAAATTCTAACAGGGCTAGACAGACTAGATGCAGGAAGGATGTTCCCGATGGCGGGGGAGTCCAGAACCAGGGGTTACAGTCTAAAGATAAGGGGTAAGCCATTTAGGAATGAGATGAGGAGGAATTTCTTCACCCAGAGAGTGGTGGACCTGTGGAATTCTCTACCACAGAAGGCAGTTGAGGCCAATTCATTAAATATATTCAAGAAGGAGTTAGATATATTTCTTAAGGCTAAAGGGATCAAGGGATATGGGGAGAAAGCAGGGCCAGGGTACTGAATTTGGATGATCAGCCATGATCTCATTAAATGGCGGAGCAGACTCGAGGGGCCGAATGGCCTACTCCTGCTGCTATCTTCTATGTTTCTATGGGTGAGGAGGGAGTAAATGTTTAAGATGTTGGATGGGTGGCTGATTAAGCGGCCTGCTTTCCCCTGGATTCTGTCGAGCTTCGTGAGTATTGATGGAGCTGCAACTGTCCAGGCAAGTGGAGAATATTCCATCGCACTCCTGACTTGTGCCTTGCAGGTGTGCCGACGTCATCGGTGTGCGCAGCGCCCCATTCGCGCCCCGAACGCGATATTTGGTAGCGAATGCCGCTGTAGCGCTGTTCGCTGCCCGCGCCCGGTTCACAGGGCCTTCTTGCGCCGGCAGAGGCGCAAGTTAAGGTGGAGGTGCAGGGCGGCCGCTTTTTCGGCGGCCGCCTGCCAGCACCTCCGTCCCCAGCCTCCTGGTCCCCCCCCCCCGCGGCATTGCCGGCTGTTTCCCGAGAGCCCAGCACTTCTCCTTGGTGCCGGGCTCTTTTGCCGGAACTCGCGATCGGGGTTCGCGCTGTTGCAGGCCCCTCCCCCTTAACAGTGGGAGGAAGGCCTGCAGTACCACAGCATGCCGTGTCGCAGCGTATGGCGCTGCGGCACGTTGCGCTGCGATATTCAGTTTCAGCACCCTAAGAGGGACGCGGAGCGCCTCGAGCCTCGCCCCATCTCCCTCTAGGGGCACTTCAACTGAATTTCTGACGATCGCTACAGCTTCGAACGCTGCGCAAAAACCAGCGCCCAGGCGAACTTGGCGCCAGTTTGGCGCCTCAACCCAAAGAGGTATTCAAAACGAGACGAGATGGTGATAGGACTAGTGGAGACAAAAGACGGCTCTAGATTAGGTGTGAGATGCGCTGGCAGAATGGGAGACAGCTGCCACGTGGGAGAGAAAAAAAAGGGGGGGCCAAAACAAAGGTGTGGATAAAAAATATAAGTAAAAATGCAATGGGGGCCGAGGTTATGATCTGAAATTGTTGAACTCGATATTGAGTACGGAAGGCTCTAAAGTGCCTAATCATACCTGAGACTGCCTGACACTTACATGTAGAGGGATTTTTATTCTAAGTTCATCCCATGCCGTACCTGAGCTGGTGTGCTTCATTGGGTAGTGTCAGAGGAGCTGTACGCTGAATTTAAAACATGCTGGATCTGAGTTGGCTGTGTGTGATCAACCAATTTAGAGAGAGCTTTACACTTCATCTAAGTTGTACTGTACCTGGCCTGGGAGTGTTAGATGGTAATGTAAAGTGGGAGGCTTTGCTCTGTATCTAACCAGTGCTATACCAGGCCTGGGAGTGTTTGATGGGACACTGTAGAAGGAACTTTACTCTGTATCTAACCCGTGCTGTACCTTCCCTGTGAGTGTTTGTTGAGACAGTGTAGAGGGAGCTTTACTCTGCATTAACTGAGATTGACTGATACTTTCATTGACTATTTCTTTCATATACCCAGCACTGGCCTGAACTCAGATACTTTCTGCATACTCACAGAGATCAGCACGAGAGCACAAAACATCCCAAACACAGGAGCTGACCCTGGGATGGTGCGACACTAACTCTGCAGGTACATTAACAACCTCTAGAGATGAACCCCTGTCCGCACCCATCCTACTTTATCATTTTCTTGTGGTTGCAGTTGGAATATTGCGGGTGTGTGACGGCAAGCCTAAGGAATTTCCCACCTTTGACCTCTTCAATTTTTTTATTTCAGCTCAGCTTTGAAAACCAGGGCTGTCCTTCAGATGTCACGCATTTCCTGACAGCGCATTTCCAGCACTAGACATGTGACAAGAGAGTGACACCAAAGAGGTAGGACATGTGCAGCCACACTCATCAACATCCATCTTGCCCACACCTGTTGCTGTGCTGTGAAAGATCGAGAAATGCTGGAGTTCCCCTGTGGAGGGAGACAACGGCAGCTCTGCTGCAAAAGACAGTCACTCACTCGACACAAGAGATGGTGAAGGAAAGAATCAGAAAATGTGAAGCTTTGAGGAGCTGGATTCTGAACAAAATGAGGTTCCTCAGATCACGGTGTATTCATACCAGATACATGTGTCAGAAATGTTTGTGTCCACAATTAATCCTGAGTGCCTCCAGCTCCAGAGGAGTAACAGTCAATTCCAGATTAACACATATTGAGGCCTGTTACAAAGGTATTGGAAACCAAACAGGACAAAGACAAATAGCACTGAACTATTGATTAATGGGAAGATCTGAATTATAGACAGATTAAATTTGATCCTGCAGGAAGGAAGGAAAAAATGAAGGAAGGAAGATGCTAATCTGTAATAACCGGGACACAAGCACGAATGTGCTGTGCCATGGACTGAATAGGAGTATCAACATTTCCCACTTTCACTTTCCCACTGCTGATTATGGAGTGGGTTGGCCCCATTAGCTGGGCTTACAGTGAATCGCGCCATTTGTTTCTAACATCCAATTTGTTTAAATTCAGTTTATTGTTATGTTTCCTCTCCAGAGGCTGATGGTACAGAGCTGACCAATGTACAGACACTGGCCAACGCTGAGTCAGTGGGGAAATTTATAGAGAACATTTCTCCTCTTTTACCTCACCCATAACTCTTTGGAGACACAAGTGGTAACTTCTGGCTCTGTTAGTCACCATTCCTGTTAATGCTGGGCCAGATTGGGGACACAAGGCCCTGTCCCTCTGAAGTACTTAGATGACATTTCCATAGCCATGGAAAGCTTCATGCGACTGATGTAGAATCCAGTCTCTGGCACTTCATGAGTGGGAGGAGGATCTGCTCTAATGTCACCAGCACTGCCCTTGGGTCTTTTTCTCCCATCAGCAGCAGAACATCCCTTTACCATCTCCTGTATCAAAAACTCGGGTTGACCTGACTGGTCTTCCTTTGATTCCTTCCCTTAGTTTACAGACTTTTCTGCCGTTTATTTTTTGTAATTGTGAACCCAGGTGGAGGGCCCAGACCCAGTAGAAGCAGAGCGTGATTGAGGCCGAAGGCAAATTTGTTGGAACAAATCTCTGGGACTTAGGAATAGAATGACTATGGAGGCTAAAAAAGTAAATAGAAAAAGAGGACACGAGAACGGGAAAAGGTTAAAGCAAAATTAAGTTACAATTAAGAAAAACAAGAAACACAATATATAAAAAACACGTTTTTAATTCTAATTTATTCATTCTCGGGATGTGGGCATCACTCGCAAGGCCAGCATTTATTGCCCATCCCTAGTTACCCTTGAGAAGGTGGTGGTGAGCCGCCTTCTTGAACCGCTGCAATCCGTGTTGTGAAGGTTCTCCCATAGTGCTGTTAGGTAGGGAGTTCCAGAATTCTGTGAGACTTGGAGGGGAACTTGGAGGTGGTGGTGGAAGCCTTGCTGCCCTTGTCCTTTGAGGTGATAGAGGCCGCAGGTTTGGGAGGTGCTGTCGTGGAAGCCTTGCAGAGTTGCTGCAGTGCATCTTGTAGATTGAACACACTGCAGCCACAGTGTGCCGGTGGAGGAGGCAGTAAATGCTTAAGGTGGTGGATGGGATGCCAATCAAGCAGGCTGCTTTGTCCTGGATGGTGTTGAGGTTTTTGAGTGTTGTTGGAGCTGCACTCATCCAAGGACATGGAGAGTATTCCATCACACTCCTGACTTGTGCTTTGTAGGTGGTGGAAAGGTTTGGGAAGTCAGGAGGTGAGACACTCGCTGCTAAATACCCAGCTTCTGCCTAGTTCTTGCAGCCACAGTATTTAAGTGGCTGGTCCAGTTAAGTGTCTGGTAAATGGTGAACCCCAGTATTTGATGGTGGGGGATTCAACGATGGTAATGCCATTGAACGTCACGGGGAGCTGGTTAGACTCTCGCTTGTTGGCGATGATCATTGTCTGGTGCTTGTGTGGTACAAATGTTACTTGCCACATATCATCCCCGACCTGAACATCGCCCAGGTCTTGCTGCATGACTGCCTTATTTTCTGACGAATTGTAATGTTGTCGGGTAGATGCCAGTACTGGATCAGCTTGGCTAGAGGTGCAGCTAGTTCTGGAGCACAGGTCTTCAGCTCAGCAGCTGGGATGTTGCCGGGGCCCACAGTCTTTGCTGTATCCAGTGCGCTCTACTGTTCTTGATATCATGTGGAGTGAAGTGAATTGGCTGAAGACTGGCTTCAGTGAAGGTGGGGACGTCAGGAGCAGGCCGAGATGCATCATCCACTTGGCAGTTGTGACAGAAGATGGTTGCGAAGGCTTCAGCCTTGTCTTTTGCGCTCACGTGCTGTGCTCCGCCATCGTTGAGGATGGGGATGTTCAAGGAGCCTCCTCCTCCCATTAGTTGTTAATTGTCCATCACCATTCACGACTGGATGTGGCAGGACTGCAGAGCTTTGATCTGATCGATTGGGTGTGGGATCGCTTAGCTCTGTCTATAGCATGCTGCTTCTGCTGTTTAGCATGCATATAGTCCTGTGTTGTAACTTCACCAAGTTGGTTTCTGATTTTCAGGTACACCTGGTGCAGCTCCTGGCATGCTCTTCAACACTCCTTATTCAACCAGGGCTGGTTTGATGGTAATGGTAGAATGAGGGATATGCCGGGCCATGAGGTTACAGATTATGCTGGAATAAAATTCTGTTGCTGCTGATGGGCCCAGCGCCTCATGGATGCCCAGTTTTGAGCTGCTAGATGTGTTCTTAATCTATCCCATTTAGCACGGTGGTAGGGCCACAGGACACGATGAAGGGGTGTCCTCAGTGACTCAATAGTACCATGATTGACCGAGCTGCCTGAGTCCTGAAGGACATAGCAGCCAGACTGGCTCACGGCAGTGAGAGAATAAACACGAGCCACTACCGAGCCACACTTGGTGATGGACATTGAAGTCCCCCGCCCAGAGGACATTCTGTGCCATGACGCCACAGTGCGCTGGATAAGAGATTAGCGTGTAAAGTTAAAGCACATGGGATTGGGGGTAAGGTACTGACTTGGATAGAGAACTGGTTGGCAGACAGGAAGGAAAAAGTTGGAATAAACGGCTCTTTTTCCGAGTGGCAGGCAGTGACTAGTGGGGTACCGCAGGGATCGTTGCTTGGACCCCAGCTATTCACAATATATATTAATGATGATCTAGACGAGGGAACTAGATGTAATATCTTCAAGTTTGCAGACGACACAAAGCTGGGTGGGCGTGTGTGCCGTGAGGAGGATGCCGAGAAACTCCAGTATGATTTGACAGGTTGGCTGATTGGGCAGATGCATGGCAGATGCAATATAATGTGGATAAATGCGAGGCTATCCACTTTGGTACCAAAAACAGGAAGGCAGATTATTATCTGAACAGCAATAGATTGGGAGAAGGAGAAGTGCAACGAGACCTGGGTGTCCTTGTGCACCAGTTGCTAAAGGTAAGCATGCAGGTGCAGCAGGCACTTAAGAAGGCAAATGCTACGTTGTCCTTCATAGCAAAAGGATTTGAGTACAGGAGCAAGGATATCTTGCTGCAGTTGTACAGGGCCTTGGTGAGACCACACCTTGAGTATTGTGTGCAATTTTCGTCGCCTTATCTGAGGAAGGATGTTCTTGCCATGGAGGGAGTGAAGCGAAGATTCACCAGATTGATACCTGGGATGGCAGGAATGATGTCGATTGGGCTGGAGTTTAGAAGAATGAGAGGGGATCTCATTGAAACTTATAAAATTCTAACAGGGCTAGACAGACTAGATGCAGGAAGGATGCTCCCGATGGCGGGGGAGTCCAGAACCAGGGGTTACATTCTAAAGATAAGGGGTAAGCCATTTAGGACTGAGATGAGGAGGAATTTCTTCACCCAGAGAGTGGTGGACCTGTGGAATTCTCTACCACAGAAGGCAGTTGAGGCCAATTCATTAAATATATTCAAGAAGGAGTTAGATATATTTCTTAAGGCTAAAGGGATCAAGGGATATGGGGAGAAAGCAGGGCCAGGGTACTGAATTTGGATGATCAGCCATGATCTCATTAAATAGCGGAGCAGACTCGAGGGGCCGAATGGCCTACTCCTGCTGCTATCTTCTATGTTTCTATGGATGAGGAGGGAGTAAATGTTTAAGATGGTGGATGGGTGGCTGATTAAGCGGCCTGCTTTCCCCTGGATTCTGTCGAGCTTCATGAGTGTTGATGGAGCTGCAACTGTCCAGGAAAGTGGAGAATATTCCATCGCACTCCTGACTTGTGCCTTGTAGGGAGTGAAAAGGCTTTGGGGAGTCAGGAGGTGGTGAGTCACTTACGCAGACTACCCAGTGTCTGACTAGCTCTTGTAGCCACAATATTTATTTGGCTGATCTAGTTAAGTTCCTGGTCAATGGTGACCCCCAGGATGTTGATGGTGGGGAATTCAACAATGGTAATGCCATTGATTGTCATGGGGTGGTGGTTAGACTCTCTCTTGTTGGAGATGGTCATTGTCTGGCACTTGTGTGGCACAAATGTTACTTGCCACTTATCATCCCCAACCTGAATGTTGTCCAGGTCGTGCTGGACACAGACTGCCTCATTATCTGATGAATTGCGAATGTAACTTGACACTGTGCAATCAGTAGCGAACATCCCCACTTCTGAAGGTCATTAACAAAGCAGCTAAGATGTTGGGCCTAGGACACTGTCCTGAGTAACTGCTGCAGCGATGACCTGGGTCTGAGATGATTGGCCTCCAATAACCACAACCATCTTCCTTTGTGCTAGATATGACTCCATCCAGTGGAGAGTTTTCCCCTGATCCCCATTGATTTCAGTTTTATTAGGGCTCCTTGGTGCCACACTCGGACCAATGCTGCCTTGATGTCGAGGACAGTCACTCTCACCTCACCTCTGGAATTCAGCTCTTTTGTCCATGTTTGGACCAAGGTTGTAATGAGGTCAGGAGCCAAGAGGTCCTGGTGGAAACCAAACTGGGCATCGGTGAGGAGGTTATTTGTGAGTTAGTGTCGCTTGATAGCATTGTCGATGACAGCTTCCATCACTTTGCTGATGATGGAGAGGTGCTTAATGGGGTGGTAACTGGCTGTTGGATTAGTCCAGCTTTAGGTGGACTGGACATACCTGGGCAATTTACCACTTTGTCGGGTAGAAGCCAGTACTGGAACAGCTGGGCTAGAGGTGCAGCTATTTCTGGAGCAGAGGTCTTCAGCTCTGTATCCGGGATGTTGTCGGGTCCCAGAGCCTTTGCTGTATCCAGTGCGCTCTACCGTTCTTGATATCATGTCAGTGAAGCGAATTGGTTGAAGACTGGCTTCTGTGATGGTGGGACCTCAGGAGCTGTAATGCATCATCCACTTGGCACTCGTGGCTAAAGATGGTTGCGAAGACTTCAGCCTTGTCTTTTGCACTCACGTACTGTGCTCTGCCATCGTTGAGGATGGGGATGTTCAAGGAGCCTCCTCCTCCCGTTAGTTGTTAATTGTCCATCACCATTCACGACTGGATGTGGCAGGGCTGCAGAGCTTTGATCTGATCCATTGGGTGCAGATCGCTTAGCTCTGTCTATAAAATGCTGCTTTCGCTATTTAGCATGCATATAGTCCTGTGTTTTCAGATACACTTGGTGCAGTTCCTGGCATGCTCTTCAAAACTCCTTATTGAACCAGGGCTGGTTTGATGGTAATGGTAGAATGAGGGATATGCCGGGCCATGAGGTTACAGATTATGGTGGAATAAAATTCTGTTGCTGCTGATGGGCCCAGCGCCTCATGGATGCCCAGTTTTGAGCTGCTAGATGTGTTCTTAATCTATCCCATTTAGCATGGTGGTAGGGGCACAGGACACGATGAAGGGGTGTCCTCAGTGACTCAATAGTACCATGATTGACCGAGCTGCCTGAGTCCTGAAGGACATAGCAGCCAGACTGGCTCACGGCAGTGAGAGAATAAACACGAGCCACTACCGAGCCACACTTGGTGATGGACATTGAAGTCCCCCGCCCAGAGGACATTCTGTGCCATGACGCCACAGTGGGCTGGATAAGAGATTAGCGTGTAAAGTTAAAGCACATGAGATTGGGGGTAAGGTACTGACTTGGATAGAGAACTGGTTGGCAGACGGGAAGCAAAGAGTTGGAATGAACGACTCTTTTTCCGAGTGGCAGGCAGTGACTAGTGGGGTACCGCAGGGATCTGTGCTAGGACCCCAGCTATTCACAATATATGTTAATGATGATCGAGACGAGGGAACTAGATGTAATATCTCCAAGTTTGCAGACGACACAAAGCTGGGTGGGCGTGTGTGCTGTGAGGAGGATGCCGAGAAACTCCAGTATGATTTGACAGGTTGGCTGATTGGGCAGATGCATGGCAGATGCAATATAATGTGGATAAATGCGAGGCTATCCACTTTGGTGGCAAAAACAGGAAGGCAGATTATTATCTGAACAGCAATAGATTGGGAGAAGAGGAAGTGCAACGAGACCTGGGTGTCCTTGTGCACCAGTTGCTAAAGGTAAGCATGCAGGTGCAGCAGGCACTTAAGAAGGCAAATGCTACGTTGTCCTTCATAGCAAAAGGATTTGAGTACAGGAGCAAGGATATCTTGCTGCAGTTGTACAGGGCCTTGGTGAGACCACACCTTGAGTATTGTGTGCAATTTTGGCCGCCTTATCTGAGGAAGGATGTTCTTGCCATGGAGGGAGTGCAGCGAAGATTCACCAGATTGATACCTGGGATGGCAGGAATGATGTCGATTGGGCTGGAGTTTAGAAGAATGAGAGGGGATCTCATTGAAACTTATAAAATTCTAACAGGGATAGACAGACTAGATGCAGGAAGGATGTTCCCGATGGCAGGGGAGTCCAGAACCAGGGGTTACAGTCTAAAGATAAGAGGTAAGCCATTTAGGACTGAGATGAGGAGGAATTTCTTCACCCAGAGAGTGGTGGACCTGTGGAATTCTCTACCACAGAAGGCAGTTGAGGCCAATTCATTAAATATATTCAAGAAGGAGTTAGATATATTTCTTAAGGCTAAAGGGATCAAGGGATATGGGGAGAAAGCAGGGCCAGGGTACTAAATTTGGATGATCAGCCATGATCTCATTAAATGGCGGAGCAGACTCGAGGGGCCGAATGGCCTACTCCTGCTGCTATCTTCTATGTTTCTATGGATGAGGAGGGAGTAAATGTTTAAGATGGTGGATGGGTGGCTGATTAAGCGGCCTGCTTTCCCCTGGATTCTGTCGAGCTTCATGAGTGTTGATGGAGCTGCAACTCTCCAGGCAAGTGGAGAATATTCCATCGCACTCCTGACTTGTGCCTTGTAGGGAGTGAAAAGGCTTTGGGGAGTCAGGAGGTGGTGAGTCACTTACGCAGACTACCCAGTGTCTGACTAGCTCTTGTAGCCACAATATTTGTTTGGCTGATCTAGTTAAGTTCCTGGTCAATGGTGACCCCCAGGATGTTGATGGTGGGGAATTCAACAATGGTAATGCCATTGATTGTCATGGGGTGGTGGTTAGACTCCCTCTTGTTGGAGATGGTCATTGTCTGGCACTTGTGTGGCACAAATGTTACTTGCCACTTATCATCCCCAACCTGAATGTTGTCCAGGTCGTGCTGGACACAGACTGCCTCATTATCTGATGAATTGCGAAAGTAACTTGACACTGCAATCAGTAGCGAACATCCCCACTTCTGAAGGTCATTAACAAAGCAGCTAAGATGTTGGGCCTAGGACACTGTCCTGAGTAACTGCTGCAGCGATGACCTGGGTCTGAGATGATTGGCCTCCAATAACCACAACCATCTTCCTTTGTGCTAGATATGACACCATCCAGTGGAGAGTTTTCCCCTGATCCCCATTGATTTCAGTTTTATTAGGGCTCCTTGGTGCCACACTCGGACAAATGCTGCCTTGATGTCGAGGACAGTCACTCTCACCTCACCTCTGGAATTCAGCTCTTTTGTCCATGTTTGGACCAAGGTTGTAATGAGGTCAGGAGCCAAGATGTCCTGGTGGAAACCAAACTGGGCATCGGAGAGGAGGTTATTTGTGAGTTAGTGTCGCTTGATAGCATTGTCGATGACAGCTTCCATCACTTTGCTGATGATGGAGAGGTGCTTAATGGGGTGGTAACTGGCTGTTGGATTAGTCCAGCTTTAGGTGGACTGGACATACCTGGGCAATTTACCACTTTGTCGGGTAGAAGCCAGTACTGGAACAGCTGGGCTAGAGGTGCAGCTATTTCTGGAGCAGAGGTCTTCAGCTCTGTATCCGGGATGTTGTCGGGTCCCAGAGCCTTTGCTGTATCCAGTGCGCTCTACCGTTCTTGATATCATGTCAGTGAAGCGAATTGGTTGAAGACTGGCTTCTGTGACGGTGGGACCTCAGGAGCTGTAATGCATCATCCACTTGGCACTCGTGGCTAAAGATGGTTGCGAAGGCTTCAGCCTTGTCTTTTGCACTCACGTACTGTGCTCTGCCATCGTTGAGGATGGGGATGTTCAAGGAGCCTCCTCCTCCCGTTAGTTGTTAATTGTCCATCACCATTCACGACTGGATGTGGCAGGGCTGCAGAGCTTTGATCTGATCCATTGGGTGCGGATCGCTTAGCTCTGTCTATAAAATGCTGCTTTCGCTATTTAGCATGCATATAGTCCTGTGTTTTCAGATACACTTGGTGCAGCTCCTGGCATGCTCTTCAACACTCCTTATTGAACCAGGGCTGATTTGATGGTAATGGTAGAATGAGGGATATGCCGGGCCATGAGGTTACAGATTATGGTGGAATAAAATTCTGTTGCTGCTGATGGGCCCAGCGCCTCATGGATGCCCAGTTTTGAGCTGCTAGATGTGTTCTTAATCTATCCCATTTAGCACGGTGGTAGGGGCACAGGGCACGATGAAGGGGTGTCCTCAGTGACTCAATAGTACCATGATTGACCGAGCTGCCTGAGTCCTGAAGGACATAGCAGCCAGACTGGCTCACGGCAGTGAGAGAATAAACACGAGCCACTACCGAGCCACACTTGGTGATGGACATTGAAGTCCCCCGCCCAGAGGACATTCTGTGCCATGACGCCACAGTGCGCTGGATAAGAGATTAGCGTGTAAAGTTAAAGCACATGGGATTGGGGGTAAGGTACTGACTTGGATAGAGAACTGGTTGGCAGACAGGAAGCAAAGAGTTGGAATAAACGGCTCTTTTTCCGAGTGGCAGGCAGTGACTAGTGGGGTACCGCAGGGATCGGTGCTAGGACCCCAGCTATTCACAATATATATTAATGATGATCTAGACGAGGGAACTAGATGTAATATCTCCAAGTTTGCAGACGACACAAAGCTGGGTGGGCGTGTGTGCCGTGAGGAGGATGCCGAGAAACTCCAGTATGATTTGACAGGTTGGCTGATTGGGCAGATGCATGGCAGATGCAATATAATGTGGATAGATGCGAGGCTATCCACTTTGGTGGCAAAAACAGGAAGGCAGATTATTATCTGAACAGCAATAGATTGGGAGAAGGGGAAGTGCAACGAGACCTGGGTGTCCTTGTGCACCAGTTGCTAAAGGTAAGCATGCAGGTGCAGCAGGCACTTAAGAAGGCAAATGCTACATTGTCCTTCATAGCAAAAGGATTTGAGTACAGGAGCAAGGATATCTTGCTGCAGTTGTACAAGGCCTTGGTGAGAGCACACCTTGAGTATTGTGTGCAATTTTGGTCGCCTTATCTGAGGAAGGATGTTCTTGCCGTGGAGGGAGTGCAGCGAAGATTCACCAGATTGATACCTGGGATGGCAGGAATGATGTCGATTGGGCTGGAGTTTAGAAGAATGAGAGGGGATCTCATTGAAACTTATAAAATTCTAACAGGGATAGAAAGAATAGATGCAGGAAGGATGTTCCCGATGGCGGGGGAGTCCAGAACCAGGGGTTACAGTCTAAAGATAAGGGGTAAGCCATTTAGGACTGAGATGAGGAGGAATTTCTTCACCCAGAGAGTGGTGGACCTGTGGAATTCTCTACCACAGAAGGCAGTTGAGGCCAATTCATTAAATATATTCAAGAAGGAGTTAGATATATTTCTTAAGGCTAAAGGGATCAAGGGATATGGGGAGAAAGCAGGGCCAGGGTACTGAATTTGGATGATCAGCCATGATCTCATTAAATGGCGGAGCAGACTCGAGGGGTCGAATGGCCTACTCCTGCTGCTATCTTCTATGTTTCTATGGATGAGGAGGGAGTAAATGTTTAAGATGCTGGATGGGTGACTGATTAAGCGGCCTGCTTTCCCCTGGATTCTGTCGAGCTTCGTAAGTATGGATGGAGCTGCAACTGTCCAGGCAAGTGGAGAATATTCCATCGCACTCCTGACTTGTGCCTTGTAGGGAGTGAAAAGGCTTTGGGGAGTCAGGAGGTGGTGAGTCACTTACGCAGACGACCCAGTGTCTGACTAGCTCTTGTAGCCACAATATTTATTTGGCTGATCTGGTTAAGTTCCTGGTCAATGGTGACCCCCAGGATGTTGATGGTGGGGAATTCAACAGTGGTAATGCCATTGATTGTCATGGGGTGGTGGTTAGACTCTCTCTTGTTGGAGATGGTCATTGCCTGGCACTTGTGTGGCACAAATATTACTTGCCACTTATCATCCCCAACCTGAATGTTGTCCAGGTTGTGCTGGACACAGACTGCCTCATTATCTGATGAATTGCGAATGTAACTTGACACTGTGCAATCAGTAGCGAACATCCCCACTTCTGAAGGTCATTAACAAAGCAGCTAAGATGTTGGGCCTAGGACACTGTCCCGAGTAACTGCTGCAGCGATGACCTGGGTCTGAGATGATTGGCCTCCAATAACCACAACCATCTTCCTTTGTGCTAGATATGACACCATCCAGTGGAGAGTTTTCCCCTGATCCCCATTGATTTCAGTTTTATTATTGCTCCTTGGTGCCACACTCGGACAAATGCTGCCTTGATGTCGAGGACAGTCACTCTCACCTCACCTCTGGAATTCAGCTCTTTTGTCCATGTTTGGACCAAGGTTGTAATGAGGTCAGGAGCCAAGAGGTCCTGGCGGAAGCCAAACTGGGCATCGGTGAGGAGGTTATTTGTGAGTTAGTGCCGCTTGGTAGCATTGTCGATGACAGCTTCCATCACTTTGCTGATGATGGAGAGGTGTTTAATGGGGTGGTAACTGGCTGTTGGATTAGTCCAGTTTTATGTGGACTGGACATACCTGGGCAATTTACCACTTTGTCGGGTAGAAGCCAGTACTGGAACAGCTGGGCTAGAGGTGGAGCTATTTCTGGAGCAGAGGTCTTCAGCTCTGTATCGGGGATGTTGTCGGGTCCCAGAGCCTTTGCTGTATCCAGTGCGCTCTACCGTTCTTGATATCATGTCAGTGAAGCGAATTGGTTGAAGACTGGCTTCTGTGATGGTGGGACCTCAGGAGCTGTAATGCATCATCCACTTGGCACTCGTGGCTAAAGATGGTTGCGAAGGCTACAGCCTTGTCTTTTGCACTCATGTACTGTGCTCTGCCATCGTTGAGGATGGGGATGTTCAAGGAGCCTCCTCCTCCCGTTAGTTGTTAATTGTCCATCACCATTCACGACTGGATGTGGCAGGACTGCAGAGCTTTGGTCTGATCCATTGGGTGCGGATCGCTTAGCTCTGTCTATAAAATGCTGCTTTCGCTATTTAGCATGCATATAGTCCTGTGTTTTCAGATACACTTGGTGCAGCTCCTGGCATGCTCTTCAACACTCCTTATTGAACCAGGGCTGGTTTGATGGTAATGGTAGAATGAGGGATATGCCGGGCCATGAGGTTACACTTTATGGTGGAATAAAATTCTGTTGCTGCTGATGGGCCCAGCGCCTCATGGATGCCCAGTTTTGAGTTGCTAGATGTGTTCTTAATCTATCCCATTTAGCACGGTGGTAGGGGCACAGGACACGATGAAGGGGTGTCCTCAGTGACTCAATAGTACCATGATTGACCGAGCTGCCTGAGTCCTGAAGGACATAGCAGCCAGACTGGCTCACGGCAGTGAGAGAATAAACACGAGCCACTACCGAGCCACTCTTGGTGATGGACATTGAAGTCCCCCGCCCAGAGGACATTCTGTGCCATGACGCCACAGTGCGATGGATAAGAGATTAGCGTGTAAAGTTAAAGCACATGGGATTGGGGTAAGGTACTGAGTTGGATAGAGAACTGGTTTGCAGACAGGAAGCAAAGAGTTGGAATAAACGGCTCTTTTTCCGAGTGGCAGGCAGTGACTAGTGGGATACCGCAGGGATCGGTGCTAGGACCCCAGCTATTCACAATATACATTAATGATCTAGACGAGGGAACTACATGTAATATCTCCAAGTTTGCAGATGACACAAAGCTGGGTGGGCGTGCGTGCTGTGAGGAGGATGCCGAGAAACTCCAGTATGGTTTGGCAGGATGGCTGATTGGGCAGATGCATGGCAGATGCAATATAATGTGGATAAATGCGAGGCTATCCACTTTGGTGGCAAAAACAGGAAGGCAGATTATTATCTGAAAAGCAATAGATTGGGAGAAGGGGAAGTGCAACGAGGCCTGGGTGTCCTTGTGCATCAGTTGCTAAAGGTAAGCATGCAGCTGCAGCAGGCACTTAAGAAGGCAAATGCTACGTTGTCCTTCATAGCAAAAGGATTTGAGTACAGGAGCAAGGATATCTTGCTGCAGTTGTACAGGGCCTTGGTGAGACTACACCTTCAGCATTGTGTGCAATTTTGGTCGCCTTATCTGAGGAAGGATGTTCTTGCCATGGAGGGAGTGCAGCGAAGATTCACCAGATTGATACCTGGGATGGCAGGAATGATGTCGATTGGGCTGGAGTTTCGAAGAATGAGAGGGGATCTCATTGAAACTTATAAAATTCTAACAGGGATAGACAGACTAGATGCAGGAAGGATGTTCCCGATGGGGGGGGAGTCCAGAACCAGGGGTTACAGTCTAAAGATAAGGGGTAAGCCATTTAGGACTGAGATTAGGAGGAATTTCTTCACCCAGAGAGTGGTGGACCTGTGGAATTCTCTACCACAGAAGGCAGTTGAGGCCAATTCATTAAACATATTCAAGAAGGAGTTAGATATATTTCTTAAGGCTAAAGGGATCAAGGGATATGGGGAGAAAGCAGGGCCAGGGTACTGAATTTGGATGATCAGCCATGATCTCATTAAATGGCGGAGCAGACTCGAGGGGCCGAATGGCCTACTCCTGCTGCTATCTTCTATGTTTCTATGGATGAGGAGGGAGTAAATGTTTAAGATGGTGGATGGGTGGCTGATTAAGCGGCCTGCTTTCCCTTGGATTCTGTCGAGCCTCGTGAGTATTGATGGAGCTGCAACTGTCCAGGCAAGTGGAGAATATTCCATCGCACTCCTGACTAGTGCCTTGTAGGGAGTGAAAAGGCTTTGGGGAGTCAGGAGGTGGTGAGTCACTTACGCAGACTACCCAATGTCTGACTAGCTCTTGTAGCCACAATATTTATTTGGCTGATCTAGTTAAGTTCCTGGTCAATGGTGACCCCCATGTTGTTGATGGTGGAGAATTCAACAATGGTAATGCCATTGATTGTCATGGGGTGGTGGTTAGACTCTCTCTTGTTGGAGATGGTCATTGTCTGGCACTTGTGTGGCACAAATGTTACTTGCCACTTATCATCCCCAACCTGAATGTTGTCCAGGTCGTGCTGGACACAGACTGCCTCATTATCTGATGAATTGCGAATGTAACTTGAGACTGTGCAATCAGTAGCGAACATCCCCACTTCTGAAGGTCATTAACAAAGCAGCTAAGATGTTGGGCCTAGGACACTGTCCTGAGTAACTGCTGCAGCGATGACCTGGGTCTGAGATGATTGGCCTCCAATAACCACAACCATCTTCCTTTGTGCTAGATATGACACCATCCGGTGGAGAGTTTTCCCCTGATCCCCATTGATTTCAGTTTTATTAGGGCTCCTTGGTGCCACACTCGGACAAATGCTGCCTTGATGTCGAGGACAGTCACTCTCACCTCACCTCTGGAATTCAGCTCTTTTGTCCATGTTTGGACCAAGGTTGTAATGAGGTCAGGAGCCAAGTGGTGCTGGCGGAAACCAAACTGGGCATCGGTGAGGAGGTTATTTGTGAGTTAGTGCCGCTTGATAGCATTGTCGATGACAGCTTCCATCACTTTGCTGATGATGGAGAGGTGCTTAATGGGGTGGTAACTGGCTGTTGGATTAGTCCAGCTTTATGTGGACTGGACATACCTGGGCAATTTACCACTTTGTCGGGTAGAAGCCAGTACTGGAACAGCTGGGCTAGAGGTGCAGCTATTTCTGGAGCAGAGGTCTTCAGCTCTGTATCGGGGATGTTGTCGGGTCCCAGAGCCTTTGCTGTATCCAGTGCGCTCTACCGTTCTTGATATCATGTCAGTGAAGCGAATTGGTTGAAGACTGGCTTCTGTGACGGTGGGACCTCAGGAGCTGTAATGCATCATCCACTTGGCACTCGTGGCTAAAAATGGTTGCGAAGGCTTCAGCCTTGTCTTTTGCACTCACGCACTGTGCTCTGCCATCGTTGAGGATGGGGATGTTCAAGGAGCCTCCTCCTCCCGTTAGTTGTTAATTGTCCATCACCATTCACGACTGGATGTGGCAGGACTGCAGAGCTTTGATCTGATCCATTGGGTGCGGATCGCTTAGCTCTGTCTATAAAATGCTGCTTTCGCTATTTAGCATGCATATAGTCCTGTGTTTTCAGATACACTTGGTGCAGCTCCTGGCATGCTCTTCAACACTCCTTATTGAACCAGGGCTGGTTTGATGGTACTGGTAGAATGAGGGATATGCCAGGCCATGAGGTTACAGATTATGGTGGAATAAAATTCTGTTGCTGCTGATGGGCCCAGCGCCTCATGGATGCCCAGTTTTGAGCTGCTAGATGTGTTCTTAATCTATCCCATTTAGCACGGTGGTAGGGGCACAGGACACGATGAAGGGGTGTCCTCAGTGACTCAATAGTACCATGATTGACCGAGCTGCCTGAGTCCTGAAGGACATAGCAGCCAGACTGGCTCACGGCAGTGAGAGAATAAACACGAGCCACTACCGAGCCACACTTGGTGATGGACATTGAAGTCCCCCGCCCAGAGGACATTCTGTGCCATGACGCCACAGTGCGCTGGATAAGAGATTAGCGTGTAAAGTTAAAGCACATGGGATTGGGGGTAAGGTACTGACTTGGATAGAGAACTGGTTGGCAGACAGGAAGCAAAGAGTTGGAATAAACGGCTCTTTTTCCGAGTGGCAGGCAGTGACTAGTGGGGTACCGCAGGGATCGGTGCTAGGACCCCAGCTATTCACAATATATATTAATGATGATCTAGACGAGGGAACTAGATGTAATATCTCCAAGTTTGCAGACGACACAAAGCTGGGTGGGCGTGTGTGCCGTGAGGAGGATGCCGAGAAACTCCAGTATGATTTGACAGGTTGGCTGATTGGGCAGATGCATGGCAGATGCAATATAATGTGGATAAATGCGAGGCTATCCACTTTGGTGGCAAAAACAGGAAGGCAGATTATTATCTGAACAGCAATAGATTGGGAGAAGGGGAAGTGCAACGAGACCTGGGTGTCCTTGTGCATCAGTTGCTAAAGGTAAGCATGCAGCTGCAGCAGGCACTTAAGAAGGCAAATGCTACGTTGTCCTTCATAGCAAAAGGATTTGAGTACAGGAGCAAGGATATCTTGCTGCAGTTGTACAGGGCCTTGGTGAGACCACACCTTGAGTATTGTGTGCAATTTTGGTCGCCTTATCTGAGGAAGGATGTTCTTACCATGGAGGGAGTGCAGCGAAGATTCAGCAGATTGATACCTGGAATGGCAGGAATGATGTCGATTGGGCTGGAGTTTAGAAGAATGAGAGGGGATCTCATTGAAACTTATAAAATTCTAACAGGGATAGACAGACTAGATGCAGGAAGGATGTTCCCGATGGCGGGGGAGTCCAGAACCAGGGGTTACAGTCTAAAGATAAGGGGTAAGCCATTTAGGACTGAGATGAGGAGGAATTTCTTCACCCAGAGAGTGGTGGACCTGTGGAATTCTCTACCACAGAAGGCAGTTGAGGCCAATTCATTAAATATATTCAAGAAGGAGTTAGATATATTTCTTAAGGCTAAAGGGATCAAGGGATATGGGGAGAAAGCAGGGCCAGGGTACTGAATTTGGATGATCAGCCATGATCTCATTAAATGGCGGAGCAGACTCGAGGGGCCGAATGGCCTACTCCTGCTGCTATCTTCTATGTTTCTATGGATGAGGAGGGAGTAAATGTTTAAGATGGTGGATGGGTGGCTGATTAAGCGGCCTGCTTTCCCTTGGATTCTGTTGAGCTTCGTGAGTATTGATGGAGCTGCAACTGTCCAGGCAAGTGGAGAATATTCCATCGCCCTCCTGACTTGTGCCTTGTAGGGAGTGAAAAGGCGTTGGGGAGTCAGGAGGTGGTGAGTCACTTACGCAGACTACCCAATGTCTGACTAGCTCTTGTAGCCACAATATTTATTTGGCTGATCTAGTTAAGTTCCTGGTCAATGGTGACCCCCAGGTTGTTGATGGTGGGGAATTCAACAATGGTAATGCCATTGATTGTCATGGGGTGCTGGTTCGACTCTCTCTTGTTGGAGATGGTCATTGTCTGGCACTTGTGTGGCACAAATGTTACTTGCCACTTATCATCCCCAACCTGAATGTTGTCCAGGTCGTGCTGGACACAGACTGCCTCATTATCTGATGAATTGCGAATGTAACTTGACACTGTGCAATCAGTAGCGAACATCCCCACTTCTGAAGGTCATTAACAAAGCAGCTAAGATGTTGGGCCTAGGACACTGTCCTGAGTAACTGCTGCAGCGATGACCTGGGTCTGAGATGATTGGCCTCCAATAACCACAACCATCTTCCTTTGTGCTAGATATGACACCATCCAGTGGAGAGTTTTCCCCTGATCCCCATTGATTTCAGTTTTATTAGGGCTCCTTGGTGCCACACTCGGACAAATGCTGCCTTGATGTCGAGGACAGTCACTCTCACCTCACCTCTGGAATTCAGCTCTTTTGTCCATGTTTGGACCAAGGTTGTAATGAGGTCAGGAGCCAAGTGGTCCTGGCGGAAACCAAACTGGGCATCGGTGAGGAGGTTATTTGTGAGTTAGTGCCGCTTGATAGCATTGTCGATGACAGCTTCCATCACTTTGCTGATGATGGAGAGGTGCTTAATGGGGTGGTAACTGGCTGTTGGATTAGTCCAGCTTTATGTGGACTGGACATACCTGGGCAATTTACCACTTTGTCGGGCAGAAGCCAGTACTGGAACAGCTGGGCTAGAGGTGCAGCTATTTCTGGAGCAGAGGTCTTCAGCTCTGTATCGGGGATGTTGTCGGGTCCCAGAGCCTTTGCTGTATCCAGTGCGCTCTACCGTTCTTGATATCATGTCAGTGAAGCGAATTGGTTGAAGACTGGCTTCTGTGATGGTGGGACCTCAGGAGCTGTAATGCATCATCCACTTGGCACTCGTGGCTAAAGATGGTTACAAGGCTTCAGCCTTGTCTTTTGCACTCACGTACTGTGCTCTGCCATCGTTGAGGATGGGGATGTTCAAGGAGCCTCCTCCTCCCGTTAGTTGTTAATTGTCCATCACCATTCACGACTGGATGTGGCAGGACTGCAGAGCTTTGATCTGATCCATTGGGTGCGGATCGCTTAGCTCTGTCTATAAAATGCTGCTTTCGCTATTTAGCATGCATATAGTCCTGTGTTTTCAGATACACTTGGTGCAGCTCCTGGCATGCTCTTCAACACTCCTTATTGAACCAGGGCTGGTTTGATGGTACTGGTAGAATGAGGGATATGCCAGGCCATGAGGTTACAGATTATGGTGGAATAAAATTCTGTTGCTGCTGATGGGCCCAGCGCCTCATGGATGCCCAGTTTTGAGCTGCTAGATGTGTTCTTAATCTATCCCATTTAGCACGGTGGTAGGGGCACAGGACACGATGAAGGGGTGTCCTCAGTGACTCAATAGTACCATGATTGACCGAGCTGCCTGAGTCCTGAAGGACATAGCAGCCAGACTGGCTCACAGCAGTGAGAGAATAAACACGAGCCACTACCGAGCCACACTTGGTGATGGGCATTGAAGTCCCCCGCCCAGAGGACATTCTGTGCCATGACGCCACAGTGCGCTGGATAAGAGATTAGCGTGTAAAGTTAAAGCACATGGGATTGGGGGTAAGGTACTGACTTGGATAGAGAACTGGTTGGCAGACAGGAAGCAAAGAGTTGGAATAAACGGCTCTTTTTCCGAGTGGCAGGCAGTGACTAGTGGGGTACCGCAGGGATCGGTGCTAGGACCCCAGCTATTCACAATATATATTAATGATGATCTAGACGAGGGAACTAGATGTAATATCTCCAAGTTTGCAGACGACACAAAGCTGGGTGGGCGTGTGTGCCGTGAGGAGGATGCCGAGAAACTCCAGTATGATTTGACAGGTTGGCTGATTGGGCAGATGCATGGCAGATGCAATATAATGTGGATAAATGCGAGGCTATCCACTTTGGTGGCAAAAACAGGAAGGCAGATTATTATCTGAACAGCAATAGATTGGGAGAAGGGGAAGTGCAACGAGACCTGGGTGTCCTTGTGCATCAGTTGCTAAAGGTAAGCATGCAGCTGCAGCAGGCACTTAAGAAGGCAAATGCTACGTTGTCCTTCATAGCAAAAGGATTTGAGTACAGGAGCAAGGATATCTTGCTGCAGTTGTATAGGGCCTTGGTGAGACCACACCTTGAGTATTGTGTGCAATTTTGGTCGCCTTATCTGAGGAAGGATGTTCTTGCCATGCAGGGAGTGCAGCGAAGATTCACCAGATTGATACCTGGGATGGCAGGAATGATGTCGATTGGGCTGGAGTTTAGAAGAATGAGAGGGGATCTCATTGAAACTTATAAAATTCTAACAGGGATAGACAGACTAGATGCAGGAAGGATGTTCCCGATGGCGGGGGAGTCCAGAACCAGGGGTTACAGTCTAAAGATAAGGGGTAAGCCATTTAGGACTGAGATGAGGAGGAATTTCTTCACCCAGAGAGTGGTGGACCTGTGGAATTCTCTACCACAGAAGGCAGTTGAGGCCAATTCATTAAATATATTCAAGAAGGAGTTAGATATATTTCTTAAGGCTAAAGGGATCAAGGGATATGGGGAGAAAGCAGGGCCAGGGTACTGAATTTGGATGATCAGCCATGATCTCATTAAATGGCGGAGCAGACTCGAGGGGCCGAATGGCCTACTCCTGCTGCTATCTTCTATGTTTCTATGGATGAGGAGGGAGTAAATGTTTAAGATGGTGGATGGGTGGCTGATTAAGCGGCCTGCTTTCCCTTGGATTCTGTCGAGCTTCGTGAGTATTGATGGAGCTGCAACTGTCCAGGCAAGTGGAGAATATTCCATTGCCCTCCTGACTTGTGCCTTGTAGGGAGTGAAAAGGCGTTGGGCAGTCAGGAGGTGGTGAGTCACTTACGCAGACTACCCAATGTCTGACTAGCTCTTGTAGCCACAATATTTATTTGGCTGATCTAGTTAAGTTCCTGGTCCATGGTGACCCCCAGGTTGTTGATGGTGGGGAATTCAACAATGGTAATGCCATTGATTGTCATGGGGTGCTGGTTAGACTCTCTCTTGTTGGAGATGGTCATTGTCTGGCACTTGTGTGGCACAAATGTTACTTGCCACTTATCATCCCCAACCTGAATGTTGTCCAGGTCGTGCTGGACACAGACTGCCTCATTATCTGATGAATTGCGAATGTAACTTGACACTGTGCAATCAGTAGCGAACATCCCCACTTCTGAAGGTCATTAAAAAAGCAGCTAAGATGTTGGGCCTCGGACACTGTCCTGAGTAACTGCTGCAGCGATGACCTGGGTCTGAGATGATTGGCCTCCAATAACCACAACCATCTTCCTTTGTGCTAGATATGACACCATCCAGTGGAGAGTTTTCCCCTGATCCCCATTGATTTCAGTTTTATTAGGGCTCCTTGGTGCCACACTCGGACAAATGCTGCCTTGATGTCGAGGACAGTCACTCTCACCTCACCTCTGGAATTCAGCTCTTTTGTCCATGTTTGGACCAAGGTTGTAATGAGGTCAGGAGCCAAGTGGTCCTGGCGGAAACCAAACTGGGCATCGGTGAGGAGGTTATTTGTGAGTTAGTGCCGCTTGATGGCATTGTCGATGACAGCTTCCATCACTTTGCTGATGATGGAGAGGTGCTTAATGGGGTGGTAACTGGCTGTTGGATTAGTCCAGCTTTATGTGGACTGGACATACCTGGGCAATTTACCACTTTGTCGGGTGGAAGCCAGTACTGGAACAGCTGGGCTAGAGGTGCAGCTATTTCTGGAGCAGAGGTCTTCAGCTCTGTATCGGGGATGTTGTCGGGTCCCAGAGCCTTTGCTGTATCCAGTGCGCTCTACCGTTCTTGATATCATGTCAGTGAAGCGAATTGGTTGAAGACTGGCTTCTGTGACGGTGGGACCTCAGGAGCTGTAATGCATCATCCACTTGGCACTCGTGGCTAAAGATGGTTACAAGGCTTCAGCCTTGTCTTTTGCACTCACGTACTGTGCTCTGCCATCGTTGAGGATGGGGATGTTCAAGGAGCCTCCTCCTCCCGTTAGTTGTTAATTGTCCATCACCATTCACGACTGGATGTGGCAGGACTGCAGAGGTTTGATCTGATCCATTGGGTGCGGATCGCTTAGCTCTGTCTATAAAATGCTGCTTTCGCTATTTAGCATGCATATAGTCCTGTGTTTTCAGATACACTTGGTGCAGCTCCTGGCATGCTCTTCAACACTCCTTATTCAACCAGGGCTGGTTTGATGGTAATGGTAGAATGAGGGATATGCCAGGCCATGAGGTTACAGATTATGGTGGAATAAAATTCTGTTGCTGCTGATGGGCCCAGCGCCTCATGGATGCCCAGTTTTGAGCTGCTAGATGTGTTCTTAATCTATCCCATTTAGCACGGTGGTAGGGGCACAGGACACGATGAAGGGGTGTCCTCAGTGACTCAATAGTACCATGATTGACCGAGCTGCCTGAGTCCTGAAGGACATAGCAGCCAGACTGGCTCACAGCAGTGAGAGAATAAACACGAGCCACTACCGAGCCACACTTGGTGATGGACATTGAAGTCCCCCGCCCAGAGGACATTCTGTGCCATGACGCCACAGTGCGCTGGATAAGAGATTAGCGTGTAAAGTTAAAGCACATGGGATTGGGGGTAAGGTACTGACTTGGATAGAGAACTGGTTGGCAGGCAGGAAGCAAAGAGTTGGAATAAACGGCTCTTTTTCCGAGTGGCAGGCAGTGACTAGTGGGGTACCGCAGGGATCGGTGCTAGGACCCCAGCTATTCACAATATATATTAATGATGATCTAGACGAGGGAACTAGATGTAATATCTCCAAGTTTGCAGACGACACAAAGCTGGGTGGGCGTGTGTGCCGTGAGGAGGATGCCGAGAAACTCCAGTATGATTTGACAGGTTGGCTGATTGGGCAGATGCATGGCAGATGCAATATAATGTGGATAAATGCGAGGCTATCCACTTTGGTGGCAAAAACAGGAAGGCAGATTATTATCTGAACAGCAATAGATTGGGAGAAGGGGAAGTGCAACAAGACCTGGGTGTCCTTGTGCATCAGTTGCTAAAGGTAAGCATGCAGCTGCAGCAGGCACTTAAGAAGGCAAATGCTATGTTGTCCTTCATAGCAAAAGGATTTGAGTACAGGAGCAAGGATATCTTGCTGCAGTTGTACAGGGCCTTGGTGAGACCACACCTTGAGTATTGTGTGCAATTTTGGTCGCCTTATCTGAGGAAGGATGTTCTTACCATGGAGGGAGTGCAGCGAAGATTCAGCAGATTGATACCTGGGATGGCAGGAATGATGTCGATTGGGCTGGAGTTTAGAAGAATGAGAGGGGATCTCATTGAAACTTATAAAATTCTAACAGGGATAGACAGACTAGATGCAGGAAGGATGTTCCCGATGGCGGGGGAGTCCAGAACCAGGGGTTACAGTCTAAAGATAAGGGGTAAGCCATTTAGGACTGAGATGAGGAGGAATTTCTTCACCCAGAGAGTGGTGGACCTGTGGAATTCTCTACCACAGAAGGCAGTTGAGGCCAATTCATTAAATATATTCAAGAAGGAGTTAGATATATTTCTTAAGGCTAAAGGGATCAAGGGATATGGGGAGAAAGCAGGGCCAGGGTACTGAATTTGGATGATCAGCCATGATCTCATTAAATGGCGGAGCAGACTCGAGGGGCCGAATGGCCTACTCCTGCTGCTATCTTCTATGTTTCTATGGATGAGGAGGGAGTAAATGTTTAAGATGGTGGATGGGTGGCTGATTAAGCGGCCTGCTTTCCCTTGGATTCTGTCGAGCTTCGTGAGTATTGATGGAGCTGCAACTGTCCAGGCAAGTGGAGAATATTCCATCGCCCTCCTGACTTGTGCCTTGTAGGGAGTGAAAAGGCGTTGGGGAGTCAGGAGGTGGTGAGTCACTTACGCAGACTACCCAATGTCTGACTAGCTCTTGTAGCCACAATATTTATTTGGCTGATCTAGTTAAGTTCCTGGTCAATGGTGACCCCCAGGTTGTTGATGGTGGGGAATTCAACAATGGTAATGCCATTGATTGTCATGGGGTGCTGGTTCGACTCTCTCTTGTTGGAGATGGTCATTGTCTGGCACTTGTGTGGCACAAATGTTACTTGCCACTTATCATCCCCAACCTGAATGTTGTCCAGGTCGTGCTGGACACAGACTGCCTCATTATCTGATGAATTGCGAATGTAACTTGACACTGTGCAATCAGTAGCGAACATCCCCACTTCTGAAGGTCATTAACAAAGCAGCTAAGATGTTGGGCCTAGGACACTGTCCTGAGTAACTGCTGCAGCGATGACCTGGGTCTGAGATGATTGGCCTCCAATAACCACAACCATCTTCCTTTGTGCTAGATATGACACCATCCAGTGGAGAGTTTTCCCCTGATCCCCATTGATTTCAGTTTTATTAGGGCTCCTTGGTGCCACACTCGGACAAATGCTGCCTTGATGTCGAGGACAGTCACTCTCACCTCACCTCTGGAATTCAGCTCTTTTGTCCATGTTTGGACCAAGGTTGTAATGAGGTCAGGAGCCAAGTGGTCCTGGCGGAAACCAAACTGGGCATCGGTGAGGAGGTTATTTGTGAGTTAGTGCCGCTTGATAGCATTGTCGATGACAGCTTCCATCACTTTGCTGATGATGGAGAGGTGCTTAATGGGGTGGTAACTGGCTGTTGGATTAGTCCAGCTTTATGTGGACTGGACATACCTGGGCAATTTACCACTTTGTCGGGCAGAAGCCAGTACTGGAACAGCTGGGCTAGAGGTGCAGCTATTTCTGGAGCAGAGGTCTTCAGCTCAGTATCGGGGATGTTGTCGGGTCCCAGAGCCTTTGCTGTATCCAGTGCGCTCTACCGTTCTTGATATCATGTCAGTGAAGCGAATTGGTTGAAGACTGGCTTCTGTGACGGTGGGACCTCAGGAGCTGTAATGCATCATCCACTTGGCACTCGTGGCTAAAGATGGTTACAAGGCTTCAGCCTTGTCTTTTGCACTCACGTACTGTGCTCTGCCATCGTTGAGGATGGGGATGTTCAAGGAGCCTCCTCCTCCCGTTAGTTGTTAATTGTCCATCACCATTCACGACTGGATGTGGCAGGACTGCAGAGCTTTGATCTGATCCATTGGGTGCGGATCGCTTAGCTCTGTCTATAAAATGCTGCTTTCGCTATTTAGCATGCATATAGTCCTGTGTTTTCAGATACACTTGGTGCAGCTCCTGGCATGCTCTTCAACACTCCTTATTGAACCAGGGCTGGTTTGATGGTAATGGTAGAATGAGGGATATGCCAGGCCATGAGGTTACAGATTATGGTGGAATAAAATTCTGTTGCTGCTGATGGGCCCAGCGCCTCATGGATGCCCAGTTTTGAGCTGCTAGATGTGTTCTTAATCTATCCCATTTAGCACGGTGGTAGGGGCACAGGACACGATGAAGGGGTGTCCTCAGTGACTCAATAGTACCATGATTGACCGAGCTGCCTGAGTCCTGAAGGACATAGCAGCCAGACTGGCTCACGGCAGTGAGAGAATAAACACGAGCCACTACCGAGCCACACTTGGTGATGGGCATTGAAGTCCCCCGCCCAGAGGACATTCTGTGCCATGACGCCACAGTGCGCTGGATAAGAGATTAGCGTGTAAAGTTAAAGCACATGGGATTGGGGGTAAGGTACTGACTTGGATAGAGAACTGGTTGGCAGACAGGAAGCAAAGAGTTGGAATAAACGGCTCTTTTTCCGAGTGGCAGGCAGTGACTAGTGGGGTACCGCAGGGATCGGTGCTAGGACCCCAGCTATTCACAATATATATTAATGATGATCTAGACGAGGGAACTAGATGTAATATCTCCAAGTTTGCAGACGACACAAAGCTGGGTGGGCGTGTGTGCCGTGAGGAGGATGCCGAGAAACTCCAGTATGATTTGACAGGTTGGCTGATTGGGCAGATGCATGGCAGATGCAATATAATGTGGATAAATGCGAGGCTATCCACTTTGGTGGCAAAAACAGGAAGGCAGATTATTATCTGAACAGCAATAGATTGGGAGAAGGGGAAGTGCAACGAGACCTGGGTGTCCTTGTGCATCAGTTGCTAAAGGTAAGCATGCAGCTGCAGCAGGCACTTAAGAAGGCAAATGCTACGTTGTCCTTCATAGCAAAAGGATTTGAGTACAGGAGCAAGGATATCTTGCTGCAGTTGTATAGGGCCTTGGTGAGACCACACCTTGAGTATTGTGTGCAATTTTGGTCGCCTTATCTGAGGAAGGATGTTCTTGCCATGCAGGGAGTGCAGCGAAGATTCACCAGATTGATACCTGGGATGGCAGGAATGATGTCGATTGGGCTGGAGTTTAGAAGAATGAGAGGGGATCTCATTGAAACTTATAAAATTCTAACAGGGATAGACAGACTAGATGCAGGAAGGATGTTCCCGATGGCGGGGGAGTCCAGAACCAGGGGTTACAGTCTAAAGATAAGGGGTAAGCCATTTAGGACTGAGATGAGGAGGAATTTCTTCACCCAGAGAGTGGTGGACCTGTGGAATTCTCTACCACAGAAGGCAGTTGAGGCCAATTCATTAAATATATTCAAGAAGGAGTTAGATATATTTCTTAAGGCTAAAGGGATCAAGGGATATGGGGAGAAAGCAGGGCCAGGGTACTGAATTTGGATGATCAGCCATGATCTCATTAAATGGCGGAGCAGACTCGAGGGGCCGAATGGCCTACTCCTGCTGCTATCTTCTATGTTTCTATGGATGAGGAGGGAGTAAATGTTTAAGATGGTGGATGGGTGGCTGATTAAGCGGCCTGCTTTCCCTTGGATTCTGTCGAGCTTCGTGAGTATTGATGGAGCTGCAACTGTCCAGGCAAGTGGAGAATATTCCATCGCCCTCCTGACTTGTGCCTTGTAGGGAGTGAAAAGGCGTTGGGGAGTCAGGAGGTGGTGAGTCACTTACGCAGACTACCCAATGTCTGACTAGCTCTTGTAGCCACAATATTTATTTGGCTGATCTAGTTAAGTTCCTGGTCAATGGTGACCCCCAGGTTGTTGATGGTGGGGAATTCAACAATGGTAATGCCATTGATTGTCATGGGGTGCTGGTTAGACTCTCTCTTGTTGGAGATGGTCATTGTCTGGCACTTGTGTGGCACAAATGTTACTTGCCACTTATCATCCCCAACCTGAATGTTGTCCAGGTCGTGCTGGACACAGACTGCCTCATTATCTGATGAATTGCGAATGTAACTTGACACTGTGCAATCAGTAGCGAACATCCCCACTTCTGAAGGTCATTAACAAAGCAGCTAAGATGTTGGGCCTAGGACACTGTCCTGAGTAACTGCTGCAGCGATGACCTGGGTCTGAGATGATTGGCCTCCAATAACCACAACCATCTTCCTTTGTGCTAGATATGACACCATCCAGTGGAGAGTTTTCCCCTGATCCCCATTGATTTCAGTTTTATTAGGGCTCCTTGGTGCCACACTCGGACAAATGCTGCCTTGATGTCGAGGACAGTCACTCTCACCTCACCTCTGGAATTCAGCTCTTTTGTCCATGTTTGGACCAAGGTTGTAATGAGGTCAGGAGCCAAGTGGTCCTGGCGGAAACCAAACTGGGCATCGGTGAGGAGGTTATTTGTGAGTTAGTGCTGCTTGATAGCGTTGTCGATTACAGCTTCCATCACTTTGCTGATGATGGGAGAGGTGCTTAATGGGGTGGTAACTGGCTGTTGGATTAGTCCAGCTTTATGTGGACTGGACATACCTGGGCAATTTACCACTTTGTCGGGTAGAAGCCAGTACTGGAACAGCTGGGCTAGAGGTGCAGCTATTTCTGGAGCAGAGGTCTTCAGCTCTGTATCGGGGATGTTGTCGGGTCCCAGAGCCTTTGCTGTATCCAGTGCGCTCTACCGTTCTTGATATCATGTCAGTGAAGCGAATTGGTTGAAGACTGGCTTCTGTGACGGTGGGACCTCAGGAGCTGTAATGCATCATCCACTTGGCACTCGTGGCTAAAGCTGGTTACAAGGCTTCAGCCTTGTCTTTTGCACTCACGTACTGTGCTCTGCCATCGTTGAGGATGGGGATGTTCAAGGAGCCTCCTCCTCCCGTTAGTTGTTAATTGTCCATCACCATTCACGACTGGATGTGGCAGGACTGCAGAGCTTTGATCTGATCCATTGGGTGCGGATCGCTTAGCTCTGTCTATAAAATGCTGCTTTCGCTATTTAGCATGCATATAGTCCTGTGTTTTCAGATACACTTGGTGCAGCTCCTGGCATGCTCTTCAACACTCCTTATTGAACCAGGGCTGGTTTGATGGTAATGGTAGAATGAGGGATATGCCAGGCCATGAGGTTACAGATTATGGTGGAATAAAATTCTGTTGCTGCTGATGGGCCCAGCGCCTCATGGATGCCCAGTTTTGAGCTGCTAGATGTGTTCTTAATCTATCCCATTTAGCACGGTGGTAGGGGCACAGGACACGATGAAGGGGTGTCCTCAGTGACTCAATAGTACCATGATTGACCGAGCTGCCTGAGTCCTGAAGGACATAGCAGCCAGACTGGCTCACAGCAGTGAGAGAATAAACACGAGCCACTACCAAGCCACACTTGGTGATGGACATTGAAGTCCCCCGCCCAGAGGACATTCTGTGCCATGACGCCACAGTGCGCTGGATAAGAGATTAGCGTGTAAAGTTAAAGCACATGGGATTGGGGGTAAGGTACTGACTTGGATAGAGAACTGGTTGGCAGGCAGGAAGCAAAGAGTTGGAATAAACGGCTCTTTTTCCGAGTGGCAGGCAGTGACTAGTGGGGTACCGCAGGGATCGGTGCTAGGACCCCAGCTATTCACAATATATATTAATGATGATCTAGACGAGGGAACTAGATGTAATATCTCCAAGTTTGCAGACGACACAAAGCTGGGTGGGCGTGTGTGCCGTGAGGAGGATGCCGAGAAACTCCAGTATGATTTGACAGGTTGGCTGATTGGGCAGATGCATGGCAGATGCAATATAACGTGGATAAATGCGAGGCTATCCACTTTGGTGGCAAAAACAGGAAGGCAGATTATTATCTGAACAGCAATAGATTGGGAGAAGGGGAAGTGCAACGAGACCTGGGTGTCCTTGTGCATCAGTTGCTAAAGGTAAGCATGCAGCTGCAGCAGGCACTTAAGAAGGCAAATGCTACGTTGTCCTTCATAGCAAAAGGATTTGAGTACAGGAGCAAGGATATCTTGCTGCAGTTGTATAGGGCCTTGGTGAGACCACACCTTGAGTATTGTGTGCAATTTTGGTCGCCTTATCTGAGGAAGGATGTTCTTGCCATGCAGGGAGTGCAGCGAAGATTCACCAGATTGATACCTGGGATGGCAGGAATGATGTCGATTGGGCTGGAGTTTAGAAGAATGAGAGGGGATCTCATTGAAACTTATAAAATTCTAACAGGGATAGACAGACTAGATGCAGGAAGGATGTTCCCGATGGCGGGGGAGTCCAGAACCAGGGGTTGCAGTCTAAAGATAAGGGGTAAGCCATTTAGGACTGAGATGAGGAGGAATTTCTTCACCCAGAGAGTGGTGGACCTGTGGAATTCTCTACCACAGAAGGCAGTTGAGGCCAATTCATTAAATATATTCAAGAAGGAGTTAGATATATTTCTTAAGGCTAAAGGGATCAAGGGATATGGGGAGAAAGCAGGGCCAGGGTACTGAATTTGGATGATCAGCCATGATCTCATTAAATGGCGGAGCAGACTCGAGGGGCCGAATGGCCTACTCCTGCTGCTATCTTCTATGTTTCTATGGATGAGGAGGGAGTAAATGTTTAAGATGGTGAATGGGTGGCTGATTAAGCGGCCTGCTTTCCCTTGGATTCTGTCGAGCTTCGTGAGTATTGATGGAGCTGCAACTGTCCAGGCAAGTGGAGAATATTCCATCGCCCTCCTGACTTGTGCCTTGTAGGGAGTGAAAAGGCATTGGGGAGTCAGGAGGTGGTGAGTCACTTACGCAGACTACCCAGTGTCTGACTAGCTCTTGTAGCCACAATATTTATTTGGCTGATCTAGTTAAGTTCCTGGTCAATGGTGACCCCCAGGTTGTTGATGGTGGGGAATTCAACAATGGTAATGCCATTGATTGTCATGGGGTGCTGGTTAGACTCTCTCTTGTTGGAGATGGTCATTGTCTGGCACTTGTGTGGCACAAATGTTACTTGCCACTTATCATCCCCAACCTGAATGTTGTCCAGGTCGTGCTGGACACAGACTGCCTCATTATCTGATGAATTGCGAATGTAACTTGACACTGTGCAATCAGTAGCGAACATCCCCACTTCTGAAGGTCATTAACAAAGCAGCTAAGATGTTGGGCCTAGGACACTGTCCTGAGTAACTGCTGCAGCGATGACCTGGGTCTGAGATGATTGGCCTCCAATAACCACAACCATCTTCCTTTGTGCTAGATATGACACCATCCAGTGGAGAGTTTTCCCCTGATCCCCATTGATTTCAGTTTTATTAGGGCTCCTTGGTGCCACACTCGGACAAATGCTGCCTTGATGTCGAGGACAGTCACTCTCACCTCACCTCTGGAATTCAGCTCTTTTGTCCATGTTTGGACCAAGGTTGTAATGAGGTCAGGAGCCAAGTGGTCCTGGCGGAAACCAAACTGCGCATCGGTGAGGAGGTTATTTGTGAGTTAGTGCCGCTTGATAGCATTGTCGATGACAGCTTCCATCACTTTGCTGATGATGGAGAGGTGCTTAATGGGGTGGTAACTGGCTGTTGGATTAGTCCAGCTTTATGTGGACTGGACATACCTGGGCAATTTACCACTTTGTCGGGTAGAAGCCAGTACTGGAACAGCTGGGCTAGAGGTGCAGCTATTTCTGGAGCAGAGGTCTTCAGCTCTGTATCGGGGATGTTGTCGGGTCCCAGAGCCTTTGCTGTATCCAGTGCGCTCTACCGTTCTTGATATCATGTCAGTGAAGCGAATTGGTAGAAGACTGGCTTCTGTGACGGTGGGACCTCAGGAGCTGTAATGCATCATCCACTTGGCACTCGTGGCTAAAGATGGTTGCGAAGGCTTCAGCCTTGTCTTTTGCACTCACCTCCTGTGCTCTGCCATCGTTGAGGATGGGGATGTTCAAGGAGCTTCCTCCTCCCGTTAGTTGTTAATTGTCCATCACCATTCACGACTGGATGTGGCAGGACTGCAGAGCTTTGATCTGATCCATTGGGTGCGGATCGCTTAGCTCTGTCTATAAAATGCTGCTTTCGCTATTTAGCATGCATATAGTCCTGTGTTTTCAGATACACTTGGTGCAGCTCCTGGCATGCTCTTCAACACTCCTTATTGAACCAGGGCTGGTTTGATGGTAATGGTAGAATGAGGGATATGCCGGGCCATGAGGTTACAGATTATGGTGGAATAAAATTCTGTTGCTGCTGATGGGCCCAGCGCCTCATGGATGCCCAGTTTTGAGCTGCTAGATGTGTTCTTAATCTATCCCATTTAGCACGGTGGTAGGGGCACAGGACACGATGAAGGGGTGTCCTCAGTGACTCAATAGTACCATGATTGACCGAGCTGCCTGAGTCCTGAAGGACATAGCAGCCAGACTGGCTCACAGCAGTGAGAGAATAAACACGAGCCACTACCGAGCCACACTTGGTGATGGACATTGAAGTCCCCCGCCCAGAGGACATTCTGTGCCATGACGCCACAGTGCGCTGGATAAGAGATTAGCGTGTAAAGTTAAAGCACATGGGATTGGGGGTAAGGTACTGACTTGGATAGAGAACTGGTTGGCAGACAGGAAGCAAAGAGTTGGAATAAACGGCTCTTTTTCCGAGTGGCAGGCAGTGACTGGTGGGGTACCGCAGGGATCGGTGCTAGGACCGCAGCTATTCACAATATATATTAATAATGATCTAGACGAGGGAACTAGATGCAATATCTCCAAGTTTGCAGACGACACAAAGCTAGGTGGGCGTGTGTGCCGTGAGGAGGATGCCGAGAAACTCCAGTATGATTTGACAGGTTGGCTGATTGGGCAGATGCATGGCAGATGCAATATAATGTGGATAAATGCGAGGCTATCCACTTTGGTGGCAAAAACAGGAAGGCAGATTATTATCTGAACAGCAATAGATTGGGAGAAGGGGAAGTGCAACGAGACCTGGGTGTCCTTGTGCATCAGTTGCTAAAGGTAAGCATGCAGCTGCAGCAGGCACTTAAGAAGGCAAATGCTATGTTGTCCTTCATAGCAAAAGGATTTGAGTACAGGAGCAAGGATATCTTGCTGCAGTTGTACAGGGCCTTGGTGAGACCACACCTTGAGTATTGTGTGCAATTTTGGTCGCCTTATCTGAGGAAGGATGTTCTTGCCATGGAGGGAGTGCAGCGAAGATTCACCAGATTGATACCTGGGATGGCAGGAATGATGTCGATTGGGCTGGAGTTTAGAAGAATGAGAGGGGATCTCATTGAAACTTATAAAATTCTAACAGGGATAGACAGACTAGATGCAGGAAGGATGTTCCCGATGGCGGGGGAGTCCAGAACCAGGGGTTACAGTCTAAAGATAAGGGGTAAGCCATTTAGGACTGAGATGAGGAGGAATTTCTTCACCCAGAGAGTGGTGGACCTGTGGAATTCTCTACCACAGAAGGCAGTTGAGGCCAATTCATTAAATATATTCAAGAAGGAGTTAGATATATTTCTTAAGGCTAAAGGGATCAAGGGATATGGGGAGAAAGCAGGGCCAGGGTACTGAATTTGGATGATCAGCCATGATCTCATTAAATGGCGGAGCAGACTCGAGGGGCCGAATGGCCTACTCCTGCTGCTATCTTCTATGTTTCTATGGATGAGGAGGGAGTAAATGTTTAAGATGGTGGATGGGTGGCTGATTAAGCGGCCTGCTTTCCCCTGGATTCTGTCGAGCTTCGTGAGTATTGATGGAGCTGCAACTGTCCAGGCAAGTGGAGAATATTCCATCGCACTCCTGTCTTGTGCCTTGTAGGGAGTGAAAAGGCTTTGGGGAGTCAGGAGGTGGTGAGTCACTTACGCAGACTACCCAGTGTCTGACTAGCTCTTGTTGCCACAATATTTATTTGGCTGATCTAGTTAAGTTCCTGGTCAATGGTGACCCCCAGGTTGTTGATGGTGGGGAATTCAACAATGGTAATGACATTGATTGTCATGGGGTGGTGGTTAGACTCTCTCTTGTTGGAGATGGTCATTGTCTGGCACTTGTGTGGCACAAATGTTACTTGCCACTTATCATCCCCGACCTGAATGTTGTCCAGGTCGTGCTGGACACAGACTGCCTCATTACCTGATGAATTGCGAATGTAACTTGACACTGTGCAATCAGTAGCGAACATCCCCACTTCTGAAGGTCATTAACAAAGCAGCTAAGATGTTGGGCCTAGGACACTGTCCTGAGTAACTGCTGCAGCGATGACCTGGGTCTGAGATGATTGGCCTCCAATAACCACAACCATCTTCCTTTGTGCTAGATATGACACCGTCCAGTGGAGAGTTTTCCCCTGATCCCCATTGATTTCAGTTTTATTAGGGCTCCTTGGTGCCACACTCGGACAAATGCTGCCTTGATGTCGAGGACAGTCACTCTCACCTCACCTCTGGAATTCAGCTCTTTTGTCCATGTTTGGACCAAGGTTGTAATGAGGTCAGGAGCCAAGAGGTCCTGGCGGAAACCGAACTGGGCATCGGTGAGGAGGTTATTTGTGAGTTAGTGCCGCTTGATAGCATTGTCGATGACAGCTTCCATCACTTTGCTGATGATGGAGAGGTGGTTAATGGGGTGGTAACTGGCTGTTGGATTAGTCCAGCTTTATGTGGACTGGGCATACCTGAGCAATTTACCACTTTGTCGGGTAGAAGCCAGTACTGGAACAGCTGGGCTAGAGGTGCAGCTATTTCTGGAGCAGAGGTCTTCAGCTCTGTATCGGGGATGTTGTCGGGTCCCAGAGCCTTTGCTGTATCCAGTGCGCTCTACCGTTCTTGATATCATGTCAGTGAAGCGAATTGGTTGAAGACTGGCTTCTGTGATGGTGGGACCTCAGGAGCTGTAATGCATCATCCACTTGGCACTCGTGGCTAAAGATGGTTGCGAAGGCTTCAGCCTTGTCTTTTGCACTCACGTACTGTGCTCTGCCATCGTTGAGGATGGGGATGTTCAAGGAGCCTCCTCCTCCCATTAGTTGTTAATTGTCCATCACCATTCACAACTGGATGTGGCAGGACTGCAGAGCTTTGATCTGATCCATTGGCTGCGGATCGCTTAGCTCTGTCTATAAAATGCTGCTTTCGCTATTTAGCATGCATATAGTCCTGTGTTTTCAGATACACTTGGTGCAGCTCCTGGCATGCTCTTCAACACTCCTTATTGAACCAGGGCTGGTTTGATGGTAATGGTAGAATGAGGGATATGCCGGGCCATGAGGTTACAGATTATGGTGGAATAAAATTCTGTTGCTGCTGATGGGCCCAGCGCCTCATGGATGCCCAGTTTTGAGCTGCTAGATGTGTTCTTAATCTATCCCATTTAGCACGGTGGTAGGGGCACAGGACACGATGAAGGGGTGTCCTCAGTGACTCAATAGTACCATGATTGACCGAGCTGCCTGAGTCCTGAAGGACATAGCAGCCAGACTGGCTCACGGCAGTGAGAGAATAAACACGAGCCACTAACGAGCCACACTTGGTGATGGACATTGAAGTCCCCCGCTCAGAGGACATTCTGTGCCATGACGCCACAGTGCGCTGGATAAGAGATTAGCGTGTAAAATTAAAGCACATGGGATTGGGGGTAAGGTACTGACTTGGATAGAGAACTGGTTGGCAGACAGGAAGCAAAGAGTTGGAATAAACCGCTCTTTTTCCGAGTGGCAGGCAGTGACGAGTGGGGTACCGCAGGGATCGGTGCTAGGACCCCAGCTATTCACAATATATATTAATGATGATCTAGACGAGGGAACTAGATGTAATATCTCCAAGTTTGCAGATGACACAAAGCTGGGTGGGCGTGTGTGCCGTGAGGAGGATGCCGAGAAACTCCAGTATGATTCGACAGGTTGGCTGATTGGGCAGATGCATGGCAGATGCAATATAATGTGGATAAATGCGAGGCTATCCACTTTGGTGGCATAAACAGGAAGGCAGATTATTATCTGAACAGCAATAGATTGGGAGAAGGGGAAGTGCAACGAGACCTGGGTGTCCTTGTGCATCAGTTGCTAAAGGTAAGCATGCAGGTGCAGCAGGCACTTAAGAAGGCAAATGCTACGTTGTCCTTCATAGCAAAAGGATTTGAGTACAGGAGCAAGGATATCTTGCTGCAGTTGTACAGGGCCTTGGTGAGACCACACCTTGAGTATTGTGTGCAATTTTGGTCGCCTTATCTGAGGAAGGATGTTCTTGCCATGGAGGGAGTGCAGCGAAGATTCACCAGATTGATACCTGGGATGGCAGGAATGATGTCGATTGGGCTGGAGTTTAGAAGAATGAGAGGGGATCTCATTGAAACTTATAAAATTCTAACAGGGATAGACAGACTAGATGCAGGAAGGATGTTCCCGATGGCGGGGGAGTCCAGAACCAGGGGTTACAGTCTAAAGATAAGGGGTAAGCCATTTAGGACTGAGATGAGGAGGAATTTCTTCACCCAGAGAGTGGTGGACCTGTGGAATTCTCTACCACAGAAGGCAGTTGAGGCCAATTCATTAAATATATTCAAGAAGGAGTTAGATATATTTCTTAAGGCTAAAGGGATCAAGGGATATGGGGAGAAAGCAGGGCCAGGGTACTGAATTTGGATGATCAGCCATGATCTCATTAAATGGCGGAGCAGACTCGAGGGGCCGAATGGCCTACTCCTGCTGCTATCTTCTATGTTTCTATGGATGAGGAGGGAGTAAATGTTTAAGATGGTGGATGGGTGGCTGATTAAGCGGCCAGCTTTCCCTTGGATTCTGTCGAGCTTCGTGAGTATTGATAGAGCTGCAACTGTCCAGGCAAGTGGAGAATATTCCATCGCACTCCTGACTTGTGCCTTGTAGGGAGTGAAAAGGCTTTGGGGAGTCAGGAGGTGGTGAGTCACTTACGCAGACTACCCAGTGTCTGACTAGCTCTTGTAGCCACAATATTTATTTGGCTGATCTAGTTAAGTTCCTGGTCAATGGTGACCCCCAGGTTGTTGATGGTGGGGAATTCAACAATGGTAATAACATTGATTGTCATGGGGTGGTGGTTAGACTCTCTCTTGTTGGAGATGGTCATTGTCTGGCACTTGTGTGGCACAAATGTTACTTGCCACTTATCATCCCCAACCTGAATGTTGTCCAGGTCGTGCTGGACACAGACTGCCTCATTATCTGCTGAATTGCGAATGAAACTTGACACTGTGCAATCAGTAGCGAACATCCCCACTTCTGAAGGTCATTAACAAAGCAGCTAAGTTGTTGGGCCTAGGACACTGTCCTGAGTAACTGCTGCAGCGATGACCTGGGTCTGAGATGATTGGCCTCCAATAACCACAACCATCTTCCTTTGTGCTAGATATGACACCATCCAGTGGAGAGTTTTCCCCTGGTCCCCATTGATTTCAGTTTTATTAGGGCTCCTTGGTGCCACACTTGGACAAATGCTGCCTTGATGTCGAGGACAGTCACTCTCACCTCACCTCTGGAATTCAGCTCTTTTGTCCATGTTTGCACCAAGGTTGTAATGAGGTCAGGAGCCAAGTGGTCCTGGCGGAAACCAAACTGGGCATCGGTGAGGAGGTTATTTGTGAGTTAGTGCCGCTTGATAGCATTGTCGATGACAGCTTCCATCACTTTGCTGATGATGGAGAGGTGCTTAATGGGGTGGTAACTGGCTGTTGGATTAGTCCAGCTTTATGTGGACTGGACATACCTGGGCAATTTACCACTTTGTCGGGTAGAAGCCAGTACTGGAACAGCTGGGCTAGAGGTGCAGCTATTTCTGGAGCAGAGGTCTTCAGCTCTGTATCGGGGATGTTGTCGGGTCCCAGAGCTTTTGTTGTATCCAGTGCGCTCTACCGTTCTTGATATCATGTCAGTGAAGCGAATTGGTTGAAGACTGGCTTCTGTGATGGTGGGACCTCAGGAGCTGTAATGCATCATCCACTTGGCGCTCGTGGCTAAAGATGCTTGCGAAGGCTTCAGCCTTGTCTTTTGCACTCACGTACTGTGCTCTGCCATCGTTGAGGATGGGGATGTTCAAGGAGCCTCCTTCTCCCGTTAGTTGTTAATTGTCCATCACCATTCACGACTGGATGTGGCAGGACTGCAGAGCTTTGATCTGATCCATTGGGTGCGGATCGCTTAGCTCTGTCTATAAAATGCTGCTTTCGCTATTTAGCATGCATATAGTCCTATGTTTTCAGATACACTTGGTGCAGCTCCTGGCAAGCTCTTCAACACTCCTTATTGAACCAGGGCTGGTTTGATGGTAATGGTAGAATGAGGGATATGCTGGGCCATGAGGTTACAGATTATGGTGGAATAAAATTCTGTTGCTGCTGATGGGCCCAGCGCCTCATGGATGCCCAGTTTTGAGCTGCTAGATGTGTTCTTAATCTATCCCATTTAGCACGGTGGTAGGGGCACAGGACACGATGAAGGGGTGTCCTCAGTGACTCAATAGTACCATGATTGACCGAGCTGCCTGAGTCCTGAAGGACATAGCAGCCAGACTGGCTCACGGCAGTGAGAGAATAAACACGAGCCACTACCGAGCCACACTTGGTGATGGACATTGAAGTCCCCCGCCAAGAGGACATTCTGTGCCATGACGCCACAGTGCGCTGGATAAGAGATTAGCGTGTAAAGTTAAAGCACATGGGATTGGGGGTAAGGTACTGACTTGGATAGAGAACTGGTTGGCAGACAGGAAGCAAAGAGTTGGAATAAACGGCTCTTTTTCCGAGTGGCAGGCAGTGACTAGTGGGGTACCGCAGGGATCGGTGCTAGGACCCCAGCTATTCACAATATATATTAATGATGATCTAGACGAGGGAACTAGATGTAATATCTCCAAGTTTGCAGACGACACAAAGCTGGGTGGGCGTGTGTGCCGTGAGGAGGATGCCGAGAAACTCCAGTATGATTCGACAGGTTGGCTGATTGGGCAGATGCATGGCAGATGCAATATAATGTGGATAAATGCGAGGCTATCCACTTTGGTGGCATAAACAGGAAGGCAGATTATTATCTGAACAGCAATAGATTGGGAGAAGGGGAAGTGCAACGAGACCTGGGTGTCCTTGTGCATCAGTTGCTAAAGGTAAGCATGCAGGTGCAGCAGGCACTTAAGAAGGCAAATGCTACGTTGTCCTTCATAGCAAAAGGATTTGAGTACAGGAGCAAGGATATCTTGCTGCAGTTGTACAGGGCCTTGGTGAGACCACACCTTGAGTATTGTGTGCAATTTTGGTCGCCTTATCTGAGGAAGGATGTTCTTGCCATGGAGGGAGTGCAGCGAAGATTCACCAGATTGATACCTGGGATGGCAGGAATGATGTCGATTGGGCTGGAGTTTAGAAGAATGAGAGGGGATCTCATTGAAACTTATAAAATTCTAACAGGGATAGACAGACTAGATGCAGGAAGGATGTTCCCGATGGCGGGGGAGTCCAGAACCAGGGGTTACAGTCTAAAGATAAGGGGTAAGCCATTTAGGACTGAGATGAGGAGGAATTTCTTCACCCAGAGAGTGGTGGACCTGTGGAATTCTTTACCACAGAAGGCAGTTGAGGCCAATTCATTAAATATATTCAAGAAGGAGTTAGATATATTTCTTAAGGCTAAAGGGATCAAGGGATATGGGGAGAAAGCAGGGCCAGGGTACTGAATTTGGATGATCAGCCATGATCTCATTAAATGGCGGAGCAGACTCGAGAGGCTGAATGGCCTACTCCTGCTGCTATCTTCTATGTTTCTATGGATGAGGAGGGAGTAAATGTTTAAGATGGTGGATGGGTGGCTGATTAAGCGGCCTGCTTTCCCTTGGAGTCTGTCGAGCTTCGTGAGTATTGATGGAGCTGCAACTGTCCAGGCAAGTGGAGAATATTCCATCGCACTCCTGACTTGTGCCTTGTAGGGAGTGAAAAGGCTTTGGGGAGTCAGGAGGTGGTGAGTCACTTACGCAGACTACCCAGTGTCTGACTAGCTCTTGTAGCCACAATATTTATTTGGCTGATCTAGTTAAGTTCCTGGTCAATGGTGACCCCCAGGTTGTTGATGGTGGGGAATTCAACAATGGTAATGCCATTGATTGTCATGGGGTGCTGGTTAGACTCTCTCTTGTTGGAGATGGTCATTGTCTGGCACTTGTGTGGCACTAATGTTACTTGCCACTTATCATCCCCAACCTGAATGTTGTCCAGGTCGTGCTGGACACAGACTGCCTCATTATCTGATGAATTGCGAATGTAACTTGACACTGTGCAATCAGTAGTGAACATCCCCACTTCTGAAGGTCATTAACAAAGCAGCTAAGATGTTGGGCCTAGGACACTGTCCTGAGTAACTGCTGCAGCGATGACCTGGGTCTGAGATGATTGGCCTCCAATAACCACAACCATCTTCCTTTGTGCTAGATATGACACCATCCAGTGGAGAGTTTTCCCCTGATCCCCATTGATTTCAGTTTTATTAGGGCTCCTTGGTGCCACACTCGGACAAATGCTGCCTTGATGTCGAGGACAGTCACTCTCACCTCACCTCTGGAATTCAGCTCTTTTGTCCATGTTTGGACCAAGGTTGTAATGAGGTCAGGAGCCAAGTGGTCCTGGCGGAAACCAAACTGGGCATCGGTGAGGAGGTTATTTGTGAGTTAGTGCCGCTTGATAGCATTGTCGATGACAGCTTCCATCACTTTGCTGATGATGGAGAGGTGCTTAATGGGGTGGTAACTGGCTGTTGGATTAGTCCAGCTTTATGTGGACTGGACATACCTGGGCAATTTACCACTTTGTCGGGTAGAAGCCAGTACTGGAACAGCTGGGCTAGAGGTGCAGCTATTTCTGGAGCAGAGGTCTTCAGCTCTGTATCGGGGATGTTGTCGGGTCCCAGAGCCTTTGCTGTATCCAGTGCGCTCTACCGTTCTTGATATCATGTCAGTGAAGCGAATTGGTTGAAGACTGGCTTCTGTGACGGTGGGACCTCAGGAGCTGTAATGCATCATCCACTTGGCACTCGTGGCTAAAGATGGTTGCGAAGGCTTCAGCCTTGTCTTTTGCACTCACGTACTGTGCTCTGCCATCGTTGAGGATGGGGATGTTCAAGGAGCCTCCTCCTCCCGTTAGTTGTTAATTGTCCATCACCATTCACGACTGGATGTGGCAGGACTGCAGAGCTTTGATCTGATCCATTGGGTGCGGATCGCTTAGCTCTGTCTATAAAATGCTGCTTTCGCTATTTAGCATGCATATAGTCCTGTGTTTTCAGATACACTTGGTGCAGCTCCTGGCATGCTCTTCAACACTCCTTATTGAACCAGGGCTGGTTTGATGGTAATGGTAGAATGAGGGATATGCCGGGCCATGAGGTTACAGATTATGGTGGAATAAAATTCTGTTGCTGCTGATGGGCCCAGCGCCTCATGGATGCCCAGTTTTGAGCTGCTAGATGTGTTCTTAATCTATCCCATTTAGCACGGTGGTAGGGGCACAGGACACGATGAAGGGGTGTCCTCAGTGACTCAACAGTACCATGATTGACCGAGCTGCCTGAGTCCTGAAGGACATAGCAGCCAGACTGGCTCACGGCAGTGAGAGAATAAACACGAGCCACTACCGAGCCACACTTGGTGATGGACATTGAAGTCCCCCGCCCAGAGGACATTCTGTGCCATGACGCCACAGTGCGCTGGATAAGAGATTAGCGTGTAAAGTTAAAGCACATGGGATTGGGGGTAAGGTACTGACTTGGATAGAGAACTGGTTGGCAGACAGGAAGCAAAGAGTTGGAATAAACGGCTCTTTTTCCGAGTGGCAGGCAGTGACTAGTGGGGTACCGCAGGGATTGGTGCTAGGACCCCAGCTATTCACAATATATATTAATGATGATCTAGACGAGGGAACTAGATGTAATATCTACAAGTTTGCAGACGACACAAAGCTGGGTGGGCTTGTGTGCCGTGAGGAGGATGCCGAGAAACTCCAGTAGGATTTGACAGGATGGCTGATTGGGCAGATGCATGGCAGATGCAATATAATGTGGATAAATGCGAGGCTATCCACTTTGGTGGCAAAAACAGGAAGGCAGATTATTATCTGAACAGCAATAGATTGGGAGAACGGGAAGTGCAACGAGACCTGGGTGTCCTTGTGCATCAGTTGCTAAAGGTAAGCATGCAGCTGCAGCAGGCACTTAAGAAGGCAAATGCTACGTTGTCCTTCATAGCAAAAGGATTTGAGTACAGGAGCAAGGATATCTTGCTGCAGTTGTACAGGGCCTTGGTGAGACCACACCTTGGGTATTGTGTGCAATTTTGGTCGCCTTATCTGAGGAAGGATGTTCTTGCCATGGAGGGAGTGCAGCGAAGATTCACCAGATTGATACCTGGGATGGCAGGAATGATGTCGATTGGGCTGGAGTTTAGAAGAATGAGAGGGGATCTCAATGAAACTTATAAAATTCTAACAGGGATAGACAGACTAGATGCAGGAAGGATGTTCCCGATGGCGGGGGAATCCAGAACCAGGGGTTACAGTCTAAAGATAAGGGATAAGCCATTTAGGACTGAGATGAGGAGGAATTTCTTCACCCAGAGAGTGGTGGACCTGTGGAATTCTCTACCACAGAAGGCAGTTGAGGCCAATTCATTAAATATATTCAAGGAGTTAGATATATTTCTTAAGGCTAAAGGTATCAAGGGATATGGGGAGAAAGCAGGGCCAGGGTACTGAATTTGAATGATCAGCCATGATCTCATTAAATGGCGGAGCAGACTCGAGGGGCCGAATGGCCTACTCCTGCTGCTATCTTCTATGTTTCTATGGATGAGGAGGGAGTAAATGTTTAAGATGGTGGATGGGTGGCTGATTAAGCGGCCTGCTTTCCCTTGGATTCTGTCGAGCTTCGTGAGTATTGATGGAGCTGCAACTGTCCAGGGAAGTGGAGAATATTCCATCGCACTCCTGACTTGTGCCTTGTAGGGAGTGAAAAGGCGTTGGGGAGTCAGGAGTTGGTGAGTCACTTACGCAGACTACCCAGTGTCTGACTAGCTCTTGTAGCCACAATATTTATTTGGCTGATCTAGTTAAGTTCCTGGTCAATGGTGACCACCAGGTTGTTGATGGTGGGGAATTCAACAATGGTAATGCCATTGATTGTCATGGGGTGGTGGTTAGACTCTCTCTTGTTGGAGATGGTCATTGTCTGGCACTCGTGTGGCACAAATGTTACTTGCCACTTATCATCCCCAACCTGAATGTTGTCCAGGTCGTGCTGGACACAGACTGCCTCATTATCTGATGAATTGCGAATGTAACTTGACACTGTGGAATCAGTAGCGAACATCCCCACTTCTGAAGGTCATTAACAAAGCAGCTAAGATGTTGGGCCTAGGACACTGTCCTGAGTAACTGCTGCAGCGATGACCTGGGTCTGAGATGATTGGCCTCCAATAACCACAACCATCTTCCTTTGTGCTAGATATGACACCATCCAGTGGAGAGTTTTCCCCTGATCCCCATTGATTTCAATTTTATTCGGGCTCCTTGGTGCCACACTCGGACAATTGCTGCCTTGATGTCGAGGACAGTCACTCTCACCTCACCTCTGGAATTCAGCTCTTTTGTCCATGTTTGGACCAAGGTTGTAATGAGGTCAGGAGCCAAGTGGTCCTGGCGGCAACCAAACTGGGCATCGGTGAGGAGGTTATTTGTGAGTTAGTGCCGCTTGATAGCATTGTCGATGACAGCTTCCATCACTTTGCTGATGATGGAGAGGTGCTTAATGGGGTGGTAACTGGCTGTTGGATTAGTCCAGTTTTATGTGGACTGGACATACCTGGGCAATTTACCACTTTGTCGGGTAAAAGCCAGTACTGGAACAGCTGGGCTAGAGGTGCAGCTATTTCTGGAGCAGAGGTCTTCAGCTCTGTATCGGGGATGTTGTCGGGTCCCAGAGCCTTTGCTGTATCCAGTGCGCTCTACCGTTCTTGATATCATGTCAGTGAAGCGAATTGGTTGAAGACTGGCTTCTGTGATGGTGGGACCTCAGGAGCTGTAATGCATCATCCACTTGGCACTCGTGGCTAAAGATGGTTGCGAAGGCTTCAGCCTTGTCTTTTGCACTCACGTACTGTGCTCTGCCATCGTTGAGGATGGGGATGTTCAAGGAGCCTCCTCCTCCCGTTAGTTGTTAATTGTCCATCACCATTCACGACTGGATGTGGCAGGACTGCAGAGCTTTGATCTGATCCATTGGGTGCGGATCGCTTAGCTCTGTCTATAAAATGCTGCTTTCGCTATTTAGCATGCATATAGTCCTGTGTTTTCAGATACACTTGGTGCAGCTCCTGGCATGCTCTTCAACACTCCTTATTGAACCAGGGCTGGTTTGATGGTAATGGTAGAATGAGGGATATGCCGGGCCATGAGGTTACAGATTATGGTGGAATAAAATTCTGTTGCTGCTGATGGGCCCAGCGCCTCATGGATGCCCAGTTTTGAGCTGCTAGATGTGTTCTTAATCTATCCCATTTAGCACGGTGGTAGGGGCACAGGACACGATGAAGGGGTGTCCTCAGTGACTCAACAGTACCATGATTGACCGAGCTGCCTGAGTCCTGAAGGACATAGCAGCCAGACTGGCTCACGGCAGTGAGAGAATAAACACGAGCCACTACCGAGCCACACTTGGTGATGGACATTGAAGTCCCCCGCCCAGAGGACATTCTGTGCCATGACGCCACAGTGCGCTGGATAAGAGATTAGCGTGTAAAGTTAAAGCACATGGGATTGGGGGTAAGGTACTGACTTGGATAGAGAACTGGTTGGCAGACAGGAAGCAAAGAGTTGGAATAAACGGCTCTTTTTCCGAGTGGCAGGCAGTGACTAGTGGGGTACCGCAGGGATTGGTGCTAGGACCCCAGCTATTCACAATATATATTAATGATGATCTAGACGAGGGAACTAGATGTAATATCTACAAGTTTGCAGACGACACAAAGCTGGGTGGGCTTGTGTGCCGTGAGGAGGATGCCGAGAAACTCCAGTAGGATTTGACAGGATGGCTGATTGGGCAGATGCATGGCAGATGCAATATAATGTGGATAAATGCGAGGCTATCCACTTTGGTGGCAAAAACAGGAAGGCAGATTATTATCTGAACAGCAATAGATTGGGAGAACGGGAAGTGCAACGAGACCTGGGTGTCCTTGTGCATCAGTTGCTAAAGGTAAGCATGCAGCTGCAGCAGGCACTTAAGAAGGCAAATGCTACGTTGTCCTTCATAGCAAAAGGATTTGAGTACAGGAGCAAGGATATCTTGCTGCAGTTGTACAGGGCCTTGGTGAGACCACACCTTGGGTATTGTGTGCAATTTTGGTCGCCTTATCTGAGGAAGGATGTTCTTGCCATGGAGGGAGTGCAGCGAAGATTCACCAGATTGATACCTGGGATGGCAGGAATGATGTCGATTGGGCTGGAGTTTAGAAGAATGAGAGGGGATCTCAATGAAACTTATAAAATTCTAACAGGGATAGACAGACTAGATGCAGGAAGGATGTTCCCGATGGCGGGGGAATCCAGAACCAGGGGTTACAGTCTAAAGATAAGGGATAAGCCATTTAGGACTGAGATGAGGAGGAATTTCTTCACCCAGAGAGTGGTGGACCTGTGGAATTCTCTACCACAGAAGGCAGTTGAGGCCAATTCATTAAATATATTCAAGGAGTTAGATATATTTCTTAAGGCTAAAGGTATCAAGGGATATGGGGAGAAAGCAGGGCCAGGGTACTGAATTTGAATGATCAGCCATGATCTCATTAAATGGCGGAGCAGACTCGAGGGGCCGAATGGCCTACTCCTGCTGCTATCTTCTATGTTTCTATGGATGAGGAGGGAGTAAATGTTTAAGATGGTGGATGGGTGGCTGATTAAGCGGCCTGCTTTCCCTTGGATTCTGTCGAGCTTCGTGAGTATTGATGGAGCTGCAACTGTCCAGGGAAGTGGAGAATATTCCATCGCACTCCTGACTTGTGCCTTGTAGGGAGTGAAAAGGCGTTGGGGAGTCAGGAGTTGGTGAGTCACTTACGCAGACTACCCAGTGTCTGACTAGCTCTTGTAGCCACAATATTTATTTGGCTGATCTAGTTAAGTTCCTGGTCAATGGTGACCACCAGGTTGTTGATGGTGGGGAATTCAACAATGGTAATGCCATTGATTGTCATGGGGTGGTGGTTAGACTCTCTCTTGTTGGAGATGGTCATTGTCTGGCACTCGTGTGGCACAAATGTTACTTGCCACTTATCATCCCCAACCTGAATGTTGTCCAGGTCGTGCTGGACACAGACTGCCTCATTATCTGATGAATTGCGAATGTAACTTGACACTGTGGAATCAGTAGCGAACATCCCCACTTCTGAAGGTCATTAACAAAGCAGCTAAGATGTTGGGCCTAGGACACTGTCCTGAGTAACTGCTGCAGCGATGACCTGGGTCTGAGATGATTGGCCTCCAATAACCACAACCATCTTCCTTTGTGCTAGATATGACACCATCCAGTGGAGAGTTTTCCCCTGATCCCCATTGATTTCAATTTTATTCGGGCTCCTTGGTGCCACACTCGGACAAATGCTGCCTTGATGTCGAGGACAGTCACTCTCACCTCACCTCTGGAATTCAGCTCTTTTGTCCATGTTTGGACCAAGGTTGTAATGAGGTCAGGAGCCAAGTGGTCCTGGCGGCAACCAAACTGGGCATCGGTGAGGAGGTTATTTGTGAGTTAGTGCCGCTTGATAGCATTGTCGATGACAGCTTCCATCACTTTGCTGATGATGGAGAGGTGCTTAATGGGGTGGTAACTGGCTGTTGGATTAGTCCAGTTTTATGTGGACTGGACATACCTGGGCAATTTACCACTTTGTCGGGTAAAAGCCAGTACTGGAACAGCTGGGCTAGAGGTGCAGCTATTTCTGGAGCAGAGGTCTTCAGCTCTGTATCGGGGATGTTGTCGGGTCCCAGAGCCTTTGCTGTATCCAGTGCGCTCTACCGTTCTTGATATCATGTCAGTGAAGCGAATTGGTTGAAGACTGGCTTCTGTGATGGTGGGACCTCAGGAGCTGTAATGCATCATCCACTTGGCACTCGTGGCTAAAGATGGTTGCGAAGGCTTCAGCCTTGTCTTTTGCACTCACGTACTGTGCTCTGCCATCGTTGAGGATGGGGATGTTCAAGGAGCCTCCTCCTCCCGTTAGTTGTTAATTGTCCATCACCATTCACGACTGGATGTGGCAGGACTGCAGAGCTTTGATCTGATCCATTGGGTGCGGATCGCTTAGCTCTGTCTATAAAATGCTGCTTTCGCTATTTAGCATGCATATAGTCCTGTGTTTTCAGATACACTTGGTGCAGCTCCTGGCATGCTCTTCAACACTCCTTATTGAACCAGGGCTGGTTTGATGGTAATGGTAGAATGAGGGATATGCCGGGCCATGAGGTTACAGATTATGGTGGAATAAAATTCTGTTGCTGCTGATGGGCCCAGCGCCTCATGGATGCCCAGTTTTGAGCTGCTAGATGTGTTCTTAATCTATCCCATTTAGCACGGTGGTAGGGGCACAGGACACGATGAAGGGGTGTCCTCAGTGACTCAACAGTACCATGATTGACCGAGCTGCCTGAGTCCTGAAGGACATAGCAGCCAGACTGGCTCACGGCAGTGAGAGAATAAACACGAGCCACTACCGAGCCACACTTGGTGATGGACATTGAAGTCCCCCGCCCAGAGGACATTCTGTGCCATGACGCCACAGTGCGCTGGATAAGAGATTAGCGTGTAAAGTTAAAGCACATGGGATTGGGGGTAAGGTACTGACTTGGATAGAGAACTGGTTGGCAGACAGGAAGCAAAGAGTTGGAATAAACGGCTCTTTTTCCGATTGGCAGGCAGTGACTAGTGGGGTACCGCAGGGATCGGTGCTAGGACCCCAGCTATTCACAATATATATTAATGATGATCTAGACGAGGGAACTAGATGTAATATCTCCAAGTTTGCGGACGACACAAAGCTGGGTGGGCGTGTGTGCCGTGAGGAGGATGCCGAGAAACTCCAGTATGATTTGACAGGTTGGCTGATTGGGCAGATGCATGGCAGATGCAATATAACGTGGATAAATGCGAGGCTATCCACTTTGGTGGCAAAAACAGGAAGGCAGATTATTATCTGAACAGCAATAGACTGGGAGAAGGGGAAGTGCAACGAGACCTGGGTGTCCTTGTGCATCAGTTGCTAAAGGTAAGCATGCAGGTGCAGCAGGCACTTAAGAAGGCAAATGCTACGTTGTCCTTCATAGCAAAAGGATTTGAGTACAGGAGCAAGGATATCTTGCTGCAGTTGTACAGGGCCTTGGTGAGACCACACCTTGAGTATTGTGTGCAATTTTGGTCGACTTATCTGAGGAAGGATGTTCTTGCCATGGAGGGAGTGAAGCGAAGATTCACCAGATTGATACCTGGGATGGCAGGAATGATGTCGATTGGGCTGGAGTTATGAAGAATGAGAGGGGATCTCATTGAAACTTATAAAATTCTAACAGGGATAGACAGACTAGATGCAGGAAGGATGTTCCCGATGGCAGGGGAGTCCAGAACCAGGGGTTACAGTCTAAAGATAAGGGGTAAGCCATTTAGGACTGAGATGAGGCGGAATTTCTTCACCCAGAGAGTGGTGGACCTGTGGAATTCTCTACCACAGAAGGCAGTTGAGGCCAATTCATTAAATATATTCAAGAAGGAGTTAGATATATTTCTTAAGGCTAAAGGTATCAAGGGATATGGGGAGAAAGCAGGGCCAGGGTACTGAATTTGGATGATCAGCCATGATCTCATTAAATGGCGGAGCAGACTCGAGGGGCCGAATGGCCTACTCCTGCTGCTACCTTCTATGTTTCTATGGATGAGGAGGGAGTAAATATTTAAGATGGTGGATGGGTGGCTGATTAAGCGGCCTGCTTTCCCTTGGATTCTGTCGAGCTTCGTGAGTATTGATGGAGCTGCAACTGTCCAGGCAAGTGGAGAATATTCCATCGCACTCCTGACTAGTGCCTTGTAGGGAGTGAAAAGGCTTTGGGGAGTCAGGAGGTGGTGAGTCACTTACGCAGACTACCCAGTGTCTGACTAGCTCTTGTAGCCACAATATTTATTTGGCTGATCTAGTTAAGTTCCTGGTCAATGGTGACCCCCAGGTTGTTGATGGTGGGGAATTCAACAATGGTAATGCCATTGATTGTCATGGGGTGCTGGTTAGACTCTCTCTTGTTGGAGATGGTCATTGTCTGGCACTTGTGTGGCACAAATGTTGCATGCCACTTATCATCCCCAACCTGAATGTTGTCCAGGTCGTGCTGGACACAGACTGCCTCATTATCTGATGAATTGCGAATGTAACATGACACTGTGCAATCAGTAGCGAACATCCCCACTTCTGAAGGTCATTAACAAAGCAGCTAAGATGTTGGGCCTAGGACACTGGCCTGAGTAACTGCTGCAGCGATGACCTGGGTCTGAGATGATTGGCCTCCAATAACCACAACCATCTTCCTTTGTGCTAGATATGACACCGTCCAGTGGAGAGTTTTCCCCTGATCCCCATTGATTTCAATTTTATTAGGGCTCCTTGGTGCCACACTCGGACAAATGCTGCCTTGATGTCGAGGACAGTCACTCTCACCTCACCTCTGGAATTCAGCTCTATTGTCCATGTTTGGACCAAGGTTGTAATGAGGTCAGGAGCCAAGTGGTCCTGGCGGAAAGCAAACTGGGCATCGGTGAGGAGGTTATTTGTGAGTTAGTGCCGCTTGATAGCATTGTCGATGACAGCTTCCATCACTTTGCTGATGATGGAGAGGTGCTTAATGGGGTGGTAACTGGCTGTTGGATTAGTCCAGCTTTATGTGGACTGGACATACCTGGGCAATTTACCACTTTGTCGGGTAGAAGCCAGTACTGGAACAGCTGGGCTAGAGGTGCAGCTATTTCTGGAGCAGAGGTCTTCAGCTCTGTATCGGGGATGTTGTCGGGTCCCAGAGCCTTTGCTGTATCCAGTGCGCTCTACCGTTCTTGATATCATGTCAGTGAAGCGAATTGGTTGAAGACTGGCTTCTGTGATGGTGGGACCTCAGGAGCCGTAATGCATCATCCACTTGGCACTCGTGGCTAAAGATGGTTGCGAAGGCTTCAGCCTTGTCTTTTGCACTCACGTACTGTGCTCTGCCATCGTTGAGGATGGGGATGTTCAAGGAGCCTCCTCCTCCCGTTAGTTGTTAATTGTCCATCACCATTCACGACTGGATGTGGCAGGACTGCAGAGCTTTGATCTGATCCATTGGGTGCGGATCGCTTAGCTCTGTCTATAAAATGCTGCTTTCGCTATTTAGCATGCATATAGTCCTGTGTTTTCAGATACACTTGGTGCAGCTCCTGGCATGCTCTTCAACACTCCTTATTGAACCAGGGCTGGTTTGATGGTAATGGTAGAATGAGGGATATGCCGGGCCATGAGGTTACAGATTATGGTGGAATAAAATTCTGTTGCTGCTGATGGGCCCAGCGCCTCATGGATGCCCAGTTTTGAGCTGCTAGATGTGTTCTTAATCTATCCCATTTAGCACGGTGGTAGGGGCACAGGACACGATGAAGGGGTGTCCTCAGTGACTCAATAGTACCATGATTGACCGAGCTGCCTGAGTCCTGAAGGACATAGCAGCCAGACTGGCTCACGGCAGTGAGAGAATAAACACGAGCCACTATCGAGCCACACTTGGTGATGGACATTGAAGTCCCCCGCCCAGAGGACATTCTGTGCCATGACGCCACAGTGCGCTGGATAAGAGATTAGCGTGTAAAGTTAAAGCACATGGGATTGGGGGTAAGGTACTGACTTGGATAGAGAACTGGTTGGCAGACAGGAAGCAAAGAGTTGGAATAAACGGCTCTTTTTCCGACTGGCAGGCAGTGACTAGTGGGGTACCGCAGGGATTGGTGCGAGGACCCCAGCTATTCACAATATATATTAATGATGATCTAGACGAGGGAACTAGATGTAATATCTCCAAGTTTGCAGACGACACAAAGCTGGGTGGGCGTGTGTGCCGTGAGGAGGATGCCGAGAAACTCCAGTATGATTTGACAGGTTGGCTGATTGGGCAGATGCATGGCAGATGCAATATAATGTGGATAAATGCGAGGCTATCCACTTTGGTGGCAAAAACAGGAAGGCAGATTATTATCTGAACAGCAATAGATTGGGAGAAGGGGAAGTGCAACGAGACCTGGGTGTCCTTGTGCACCAGTTGCTAAAGGTAAGCATGCAGGTGCAGCAGGCACTTAAGAAGGCAAATGCTACGTTGTCCTTCATAGCAAAACGATTTGAGTACAGGAGCAAGGATATCTTGCTGCAGTTGTACAGGGCCTTGGTGAGACCACACCTTGAGTATTGTGTGCAATTTTGGTCGACTTATCTGAGGAAGGATGTTCTTGCCATGGAGGGAGTGAAGCGAAGATTCACCAGATTGATACCTGGGATGGCAGGAATGATGTCGATTGGGCTGGAGTTATGAAGAATGAGAGGGGATCTCATTGAAACTTATAAAATTCTAACAGGGATAGACAGACTAGATGCAGGAAGGATGTTCCCGATGGCGGGGGAGTCCAGAACCAGGGGTTACAGTCTAAAGATAAGGGGTAAGCCATTTAGGACTGAGATGAGGAGGAATTTCTTCACCCAGAGAGTGGTGGACCTGTGGAATTTTCTACCACAGAAGGCAGTTGAGGCCAATTCATTAAATATATTCAAGAAGGAGTTAGATATATTTCTTAAGGCTAAAGGGATCAAGGGATATGGGGAGAAAGCAGGGCCAGGGTACTGAATTTGGATGATCAGCCATGATCTCATTAAATGGCGGAGCAGACTCGAGGGGCCGAATGGCCTACTCCTGCTGCTATCTTCGATGTTTCTATGGATGAGGAGGGAGTAAATGTTTAAGATGGTGGATGGGTGGCTGATTAAGCGGCCTGCTTTCCCTTGGATTCTGTCGAGCTTCGTGAGTATTGATGGAGCTGCAACTGTCCAGGCAAGTGGAGAATATTCCATCGCACTCCTGACTACTGCCTTGTAGGGAGTGAAAAGGCTTTGGGGAGTCAGGAGGTGGTGAGTCACTTACGCAGACTACCCAATGTCTGACTAGCTCTTGTAGCCACAATATTTATTTGGCTGATCTGGTGAAGTTCCTGGTCAATGGTGACCCCCAGGTTGTTGATGGTGGGGAATTCAACAATGGTAATGACATTGATTGTCATGGGGTGGTGGTTAGACTCTCTCTTGTTGGAGATGGTCATTGTCTGGCACTTGTGTGGTACAAATGTTACTTGCCACTTATCATCCCCAACCTGAATGTTGTCCAGGTCTTGCTGCATGTGAACACAGACTGCCTCATTATCTGATGAATTGCGAATGTAACTTGACACTGTGCAATCAGTAGCGAACATCCCCACTTCTGAAGGTCTTTAATAAAGCAATTGAAGATGCTGGGTCTAGGACACTGTCCTCAGTAACTGCTGCAGCGATGACCTGGGTCTGAGATGATTGGCCTCCAATAACCATAGGCATCTTCCTTTGTGCTAGATATGACTCCTTCCAGTGGAGCGTTTTCCCCCGACTCCCATTGACTTCAGTTTTACTCGGGCTCCTTGGTACCACACTCGGTCTAATGCTGCCTTGATGTCGAGGACAGTCAGTCCCACCTCGCCTCTGGAATTCAGCTCTTTTGTCCATGTTTGGACCAAGGCTTTAATGAGGTCAGGAGCCAAGTGGTCCTGGTGGAAACCAAACTGGGATTCAGTGAGCAAGTTATTTGTGCTTTGTTAGTGTCGCTTGATAGCATTGTCAATGACAGCTTCCTTCATTTTGCTGATGATGGAGAGGTGGCTGATGGGGTGGTAAATGTGGTAAACCACTGTTATACCTGTCTGTATGTGTATGTGTATTCCACTAGGTACTGGTCTGGACATGCCTCGGCTGACTCCTCCCACTATTCCAGGTATATAAGTGACTACCTCCCAGTCCCTTAGTATTCTGGACGGGCCGACCACTCGAGACTAGACCTTCATTCTTTAGTTAATAAAAGCCTGGTTGTTACTCGCTTAACCTCAGTCTTTTGAGTAATTGATGGCGCATCAAACTGGCTGTTGGATTAGTCCAGCTTTTTGTGGACTGGACATACCTGGCCAATTTACCACTTTGTCGGGTAGATGCCAGTACTGGAACAGCTTGGCTAGAGGTGCAGCTAGTTCTGGAGCACAGGTCTTCAGCTCTGCAGCCGGGGTGGTGTTGGGGCCCTTAGCCTTTGCTGTATCCAGTGCGCTCCACCGTTCTTGATATCACGTGGAGTGAAGTGAATTGGCTGAAGACTGGCTTCAGTGATGGTGGGGACCTCAGGAGTCAGCCGAGATGCATCATCCACTTGGCACTTGTGACTGAAGATGGTTGCGAAGGCTTCAGCCTTGTCTTTTGCCCTCACGTGCTGTGCTCCGCCATCGTTGAGGATGGGGATGTTCAAGGAGCCTCCTCCGCCCGTTAGTTGTTAATTGTCTATCACCATTTACGACTGGATGTGGCAGGACTGCAGAGCTTTGATCTGATCGATTGTGTGTGGGATCGCTTAGCTCTGTCTATAGCATGCTGCTTCCGCTGGTCAGCATGCATATAGTCCTGTGTTGTAGCTTCACCAAGTTGGTTTCTGATTTTCAGATACACTTGGTGCAGCTCCGGGCATTCTCTTCAACACTAATTATTGAACCAGGGCTGGTTTGATGCTAATGGTAGAATGAGAGATATGCCGGGCCATGAGGTTACAGATTATGGTGGAATACAATTCTGTTGCTGCTGATGGGCCCAGCGCCTCATGGATGCCCAGTTTTGAGCTGCTAGATGTGTTATTAATCTATCCCATTTAGCACGGTGGGAGGGCACACAATACAATGAAGGGGTGTCCTCAGTGGCTGGGTAGTACCATCATTATCCAACCTGGCTGAGTCCTGAAGGACATAGCAGCCAGGTTGGCTCACGGCAGGTGGTGAGAGAACAAACATGAGCCCACTACCGTGCCACACTTGGTGATGGACATTCTGTGCCCTTGCTGACACAGTGCGTCATATGAGGAGTTAGTAAATGTTTAAGATGGTGTATGGGGGGCTGATTAAGCGGTCTGCTTTCCCCTGGATTGTGTCGCGCTTCGTGAAACTTGGAGCTGCAACCGTCCAGGCAAGTGGAGAATATTCCATCGCACTCCTGACTTGTGCCTTGTAGGGGGTGAAAAGGCTTTGGGGAGTCAGGAGGTGGTGAGTCACTTGCACAGAATACCCAGCCTCTCACTAGCACTTGTGGACACAGTAATTATTTGGCTGATCTAGTTAAGTTTCTGGTCAATGGTGACCCCCAGAATGTAGATGGTGGGGAATTCAATTATGGTAATGCCATTGCATGTCATGGGGAGCTGGTTAGACTCTCTCTTGTTGGAGATGGTCATTGTCTGGTACTTGTGTGGCACAAATGTTACTTGCCACTTATTATCCCCAACCTGAATGTTGTCCACATCTTGCTGCATGTGGACACAGACTGCCTCATATCTGACGAATTGCAAATTTACTTGACACTGTACAATCAGCAGCAAACATCCCCACTTCTGAAGGTCATTAATAAAGCAGTTGAAGATGTTGAGCCTAGGACACTGTCCTGATTAACTGCTGCAGCGATGACCTGGGGCTAAGATCATTGGCCTCCAATAACCACAGCCAGCTTTCTTGTGCTAGATATGACACCGTCCAGTGGAGAGTTTTCCCCCGATCCCCACTGACTTCAGTTTTAAGAGGGCTCCTTGGTGCCACACTCGGACAAATGCTGCCTTGATGTCGAGGACAGTCACTCTCACCTCACCTCTGGGATTCAGCTCTTTTGTCCATGTTTGGACCAAGGTTGTAATGAGGTCAGGAGCCAAGAGTTCCTGGCGGAAACCAAACTGGGCATCGGTGAGGAGGTTATTTGTGAGGGCTCCTTTGTGCCACACTTGGTCAAATGCTGCCTTGATGTCGAGGACAGTCACTCCCACCTTACCTCTGTATTTCAGCTCTTTTGTCCATGTTTGGACCAAGGCTGTAATGAGACTGAAGATGATTGCGAAGGCTTCAGCCTTGTCTTTTGCACTAACGTGCTTTGCTCCGCCATCGATTAGGATGGGGATGTTCAAGGAGCCTCCTCCTCCCATTAATTGTTTAATTGTCCATCACCATTCACGACTGGATGTGGCAGGACTGCAGAGCTTTGATCTGATCCATTGGGTGTGGGATCACTTAGCTCTGTCTATAGCAATGTTGCTGCTGTTTAGCATGCATATAGTCCTGTGTTGTAGCTTCACCAAGTTGGTATCTGATTTTTACATACCCCTGGCATGCTTTTCAACACTCCTTATTGAACCAGGGTTGGTTTGATGGTAATGGTAGAAGGAGGGATATATCACTCCATGAGGTTACAGAGTGTGGTGGAATACAATTCCGTTGCTGCTGATGGCCCACTGCACCTCCTTGGTGCCCAGTTTTGAGCTGCTAGATATGTTCTGATTCTATCCCATTTAGTGCCTCAAAACACGATGAAGGGGTGTGCTCAGTGTGAATACTGGACTTCATCCCCACAAGGACTGTGCAGTGGTCACTGTGACCAATACTGTCATGGACAGATGATCTGCGACAGGTAGATTGTTGAGGACGAGATCAAATCGGTTTTTTCCTCGTGTTTGCTCTCTCTCCACCTGCAGTGAGTCCAGTCTGGCAGCTATCTCCTTGAGGACTTGGCCAGCTCGGTGAATAGTGGTACTACCGAGCCACTCTCGGTGATGCCCTAGCAGCCGCAGTGTGCCGGATGAGGAGGGAGTAAATGTTTATGATGGTGGATTAAGCGGACTGCTTTCTGCTGGATTGTGTCGCGCTTCTTGAGTGTTGTTCGATCTGCAACCATCCAGGCAAGTGGAGAATATTCAATCACAATCCTGACTTGTGCCTTGTAGGTGTTAGAATGGTTTTGGGGAGTCAGGAGGTGAGTCACTTGCCGGAGAATACCCAGCCTCTGACCTGCTCTTATAGCCACAGTATTTACGTGGCCTGGCTAGTTACTTTGCTGATGATTGAGTAGACTGATGGGGCAGTAATTGGCCGGATTGGAATTTTCCTGCCTTTTGCAGAAAGGACATACCTGCCCAATTTTCCACTTTGTCAGGTAGATGTCAGTATAGGAACAGCTTGGCTAGTGGTACGGCTAGTTCTGGAGTGTAGGTCTTTAGCTCTACAGCTGTGATGTTGTTGGGGCCCACAGCCTTTGCTGTATCCAGTGTGCTCTGACATTTTTTGATGTCAAGTGGAGTGAATTGAATTGGCTCAGGACTGGCATCTATGAGGGTGGGGAGCTCAGGAGGAGGCCGCGATGGATCCACTTGTCACTTGTACAGGGCCTTGGTGAGACCCGACCTGGAGTACTGTGCACAGTTTTGGTCTCCTTATCTAAGGAGGAGTATACTTGCCTTGGAGGCGGTGCAACGAAGGTTCACTAGATTGATTCCTGGGATGAGAGGGCTGTCCTGTGATGAGAGATTGTGTAGAATGGGCCCATACTCTCTGGAGTTTAGAAGAATGAGAGGTGATCTCATTGAAACATACAAGATTCTGAAGGGGATTGACAGGGTAGATGCGGAGAGGTTGTTTCCCCTGGCCGGAGTGTCTAGAACTAGGGGGCATAGTCTCAGGATAAGGGGCGGCCATTTAAGACTGAGATGAGGAGGAATTTCTTCACTCAGAGGGTTGTGAATCTTTGGAATTCATCACAGAATCATCACAGAAACCCCACAGTGCAGATAGAGGCCATTTCGGCCCATCGAGGCTGCACCGACACATATCCCACCCGATCCCCGTAACCCCTACACCAACACATATCCCACCCTATCCCCGTAACCCCACGTATTTAATCCCCCTAACACTAAGGGTCAATTTAACATAGCCAATCAACCTAACCCGCACATCTTTGGACTGTGGGAGGAAACCGGAGCACCCGGAGAAAACCCACGCAAACACGGGGAGAATGTGCAAACTCCACACAGTCACCCGAGGCCGGATTCGAACCCGGGTCCCTGGCGCTGTGAGGCAACAGTGCTAACCACTGTGCCACCGTGCTCCCGGAATTCTCTGGCCCCAGAGGGCTGTGGATGTTGAGTCTTTGAGTATATTCAAGGCTGAGATCGATAGATTTTTGGACTCTAGGGGAATCAAGGGATATGGAGATCAGGCGGGAAAGTGGAGCTGAGGTCAATGATCAGCCATGATGTTATTGAATGGCGGAGCAGGCTCGAGGGGCCATATGGTCAACTCCTGCTCCTATTTCTTATTTTCTGCCTGAAGGTGGTTGCGAAAGATGAGGAGAGAGAAAACACAATACAAAAGCTAGAGCTGACTTTAATCATTTATAAAAATGGACCAAATATAACACTAACCATTTACATATTTTGTTCATGGACGAACAAAATGCCACCAATTAATTCTCCCCTGAGGCTAACGGAACAGACTGCTGCTGATTGGAGACAAAGAGCTAGAGACACTTTCAGAGTGAGACCTGTATGGGAGGGGAGGCGATGCCATGTGACCCAGGCAGCTCCTGGAGTGCACTGAGTTCAAAGTAACGGTGAACCCAAGGTCTCTTCCTCCTCCTGTCTTCCCTCCTCCCCCTCCCTCTCCCCATTTTAGATGCTGTCTTATTACAGATGTTAAAATATGAGGACGTTCACTGTATTTCCCACTCCATGAAAAAACAACAACGTGGGATTTTAAACATCGTTCGGTGTTGCATTTCATACTTCATGTGCAGATTGCTGACTTTGAGAAATACTTCAGTGTAAAAACCTGTTTCATGTAATAATTAAAAAATTGTATTTACCTACTTGTTGGTCAATGTTTTCATTTCATACTTTCATCTCATCAACTCATGTAAATAGTCGATATTTATCAACACAGATTAATGTGAGGTATTACATTTTGGTAAGAAAAATAGGGAGGTCACATATTACTTGGAAATAACAAATCTAAATGGGGTAGAAGAGCAAAGGGATCTCGGAGTACAAACACAAAAATCACTGAAAGTAGTGACACAGGTTAAAAAGGCCATAAAAACGCAAGCACTGGGGTTTATTTCTGGAGGGATTGAATTGAAAAGTAGTGAAGTTATGCTAAACTTGTATCGAACCTTGGTTGGACCACACTTGGAGTACTGCGTACAATTCTGGACACCATGTCATAAAAAGGAATTCGAGGCACTGAAGAGGGTGCAAAAAAGATGAGTAAAACATTAGAGCTGAAGGACAGGTTAGGGTGTGTGGCCCAAATAAGGGTTCTTTACACAAATGCACAGAGTATATAAGGAATACATTGAATGAACTGCAGGCATGAATTCAAATTGGAGGGTATGACATTGTAGCCATTACTGAGACATGGCTGCAAGACGGTCAAGACTGGGAACTAAATATACCAGGTTATAAGGTCTACAGGGAAGATAGGGAAAATGGCAGAGGGGGAGGAGTAGCCTTAGTGATTAAGGATGAAATCACTTCAATGATAAGAGAGGATTTAAAGAGAGGTAAGCAGGCAATGGAGACTTTATGGGTTGAATTAAGAAATAAATGATCTAAGACTGTATTGGGAGTTGTGTATAGGCCTCCTATAGCAGCTCTGAAGTGCTACATTGTATAAATGAAGAGATTAGACAAGCGTGTAGCAAAGGCAGAGTGTTTTTAATGGGGGATTTTAACTTTCACATAGATTGGGAAAAGCAGACTAGCACCTGTCAGAAAGGTAGTGAATTTCTTGAGTGTGTCCGGGATAGTTTTCTACAACAATGGCCCAGAAATTCGGGTCGGGGGCTTCCCGCGGGTGTAAGCCCCCGACCTGCACTTACCTTGCGCGCCGGCCATTGAGCTGTAGGGCCCCGTGAAATTCCGATCCGGGGCCTGGTCCAGCTGCCGGCACGCAGTGCCTGCGTATCCCAGGGGCGCAGTTAGTTCGATGCATCCCCTGGGATTACGTGGGCCATGGGGAGCCAATCGGAGCAGGGAATGCTCCATTCATATGTCTGACAGGAAGAGCTGTCAAGACTTATAAATACTATGGCCCCAAAACAGCACTAAATCTTCAAATAATTTTTTTTTTTAAATCACATTTTTTAAATAAACTATAAATTACATGAAATAACTATTTTAAACAATAATTTAAATTTTTGAAATAAATAATTTTATTTTCTAACGGGGCTAAGAATAAACTTACCTTACTTTAAAGTATTTAAAAATAATAAACCTGTGGGAAAAATGTTTTAATTTTAATTAATTCACCACTTACCTTGTAAAAAGCAGGCCTTACGCCTGCTTTTTAAATGTCTAACTTCTGGAGACTTACCCTCCCGGGAAAACCTGTAAAAAAAAGATGAAGTTCGATGCGCACGCGCAGCCTCTCCTGCGCACGCGTTCGACCTCTGAACCCCTGCTGTCAGGGGAACGGAAGTGCCGGTTTCCCGCGCATGCGCAGTGCATGCTGGAAACCGTCACTTCCATTGGGCTTACGAGTGAGAACCCCGTGCGTACTCACCCGTGGAGACCCAAATTTCTGGGCCAATATGTCCCAGAGGCAACAAGAGGGCATGTCATATTAGATTTAGTGATGAGTAATGAGCCGGATTTAGTTAACAGTCTAACTGTGCATGAACATTTATCCAATAGCGATCATAACATGATCGAGTTCAACGTAGTGTTTGAAAGGGAAAAACGCAAAACAGCTACTAAGATTCTAGATTTAGGTAAGGCTGACCAACGGGATGTCCACAGTAAACTGGGCAAATCTGTTAATGGGTAAAACGACAGAAGATCAGTGGGAGATGTTTAAAAAAGAATTGAATGTGATACAGAACCAGTTTATACCCCTGAGGGGCAAGAGCTCTACTTACCAATAAAACCCAGCCATGAACCACTAAAGAGGTAAAGGCCAGCATCAAACTATAAAGGAAAGGTATACAAAAATACACAAAATAGCACAGATCCTGGCGAATGGGAAAGATACAAAGAACAGCAAATGGTCACACAACAGTTAGTAAGAGTTACAAAAAGGGAGTATGAAAAGAAACTTGCAAGAGATATCAAAATCAATGCGAAAATGTTTTACAGTTACATTAGGAAAAAGAGGGTGGTCAGGAGCAGTGTTGGCCCCTTAAAATCAAAGTGGTGATATTGTCAGTGACAATGGGGAAATGGTGGACATGTTGAATAATTACTTTGCGTCAGTATTTACAGTAGAGGAAGAGGACACCATGCCGGAAATCCTAAAGAAACTAATATTGAATCGGGGAAAGGGACTCAATAAAACTAACATAAGTAAAATAACAGTAATGAAGAAAATAATGGCACAAAAGAGTGACAGATCCCCAGGACCAGATGGTTTCCATCCCAGGGTTTTAAAGGAACTAGGAGCACATTGCAGATGCCCTAATTATAATCTTCCAATGTTCTCTAGATTCAGGAACCGTCCTTTCGTTTGGAAAATTGCGCATGTTACTCTGCATTTAAGAATGGCAAGAGAGGGAAACCAGTGAATTATAAACCAGTTAGTCTAATATCTGTTGTCGGGAAATTACTGGGGTCTATAATTAAGGGTAGGGTGACAGAACACCTCGAAAATTTTCAGCTGATCAGAGGGAGCCAGCATGGATTTGTGAAAGGTACCATTAATTGGAGGGAAACTAAAATAAATCAAGGGAATGCACTTATTGAATTCAATATTAGTAATAAAATGGTAATGGAGAAAATAATGGGACCAGGATAGATAAATCACCAGGACCTGATGGTTTCCATCCCAGGGTATTAAAAGAAGTGGGGAAATTGCAGAAGCATTAGCTATAATCATTCAAACTCTTGATTTGGGAACTATGCTGTTAAACTCAAAAATTGCAAATGTCAGTCCATTATTTAAGAAGGGTGGGAGAGAGAAACCAGGTAACCACAGGCCTGTGAATTTAAAATCAATTGTGGGGACACTACCAGAATCTCTCATTAGGGATAGAGTGACTGAGCACTTGTCCAAAAATGAGCTGATCAGAGAGAGCCAGCATGGCAAGACTTGGGTTGGAAGTTGGTTGGGAGGTAGGAGACAGTGATTGGGGATAAAGGGTTTGTACTCAGATTGGCAGAATGTGACAAGTGGATCTGTTCTGGAGCCGCAACTTTTTCCCATATTTATTAATCAATTGGATCAAGGAATAGAGCTGTATATCCAAGCTTCCAGATGACACTAAAGTCAGAGACACAGTAAGTAGTGTGGGAGCAGGAAGTTGCAAAACTATGACACATGGACAAGTGTGAGGTCGTCCACTTTGGACCAAAGAAAACTACATTTTCCAAATGGTGAGAAACTAGGAACTGTAGAGGAGCAAAGAGATTTGGGAGTCTAACTCCACAAATCATTTAAAACTAGTCGACAGGTACAAGAAGTAATAAATAAGGCCAATGGAAATTTGACCTTTATCTTAAGATGGCTGGATTACAAATAGGAAGAATTGTAATTTTAAAATTTGGCCATTTAGGATGAAAGTCATGAAGTACCTTTTCACACAAGGTATTAGAAATCTGGATTCTCGCCCCAAAGGGCTGTGGATTCTAGGACAAGTGGAGCTTTTAAGGCTGAGATTGATAGATTTTAGTTGGGAAAGACTAACAAGGGACATGGGGCAAAGGTGGGTAAATAGACTTGAGGCACAGATCAGCAGTGATCTAATTGAATGGCATTGGAGGCTCGAGGGTCGGAATAAAACATAGAAACATAGAGATAGGAACAGGAGTAGGCCATTCGGCCCTTCGAGCCTGCTCCGCCATTCAATGAGATCATGGCTGATCTTCGTCTGAGATCATAGCTGATCTTACCAGTTCAGTACCCCGTCCCCGCCTTTTCTCCGTAACCCTTAATCCCCTTAGCCTTCAGAAATATATCCAATTCTCTCTTGAAAATATTTATTGAATTAGCCTTCGCAGCCCTCTGTGGCAGGGAATTCCACAGGCTCACCACTCTTTGAGTGAAGAAATTCTTCCTCATCTCTGTTTTAAATGATTTGCCCGCTATTTTTAGACTGTGGCCCCTGGTTCTGTGCTCCCCGGCCATTGGAAACATTCTCTCTGAATTCAGCCTGTCCAGGCCTGCCATAATTTTATATGTTTCGATGAGATCCCCTCTCAATCTTCTAAACTCCAGTGAGTACAAGCCCAAACTATTTAATCTCCCTTCGTAGGTCATTCCCGCCATTCCAGGTATCAGCCTGGTGAATCGCCGTTGCACTCTTTCCATGGCAAGAACATCCTTCCGCAGATGGGGCGACCAAAACTGTACACAATACTCCAGATGCGGTCTCACCAGCACCTTGTACAGCTGTAGTAAGGTATCCCTATTCCTATACTCGAACCCCCTTGATATGAAGGCCAACATACCATTTGCCTTCTTAATCGCCTGTTGCACCTGCATGCTCTCCTTCAGTGACTGGTGCACAAGAACACCCAGGTCCCTCTGCACTTCCCCATCTCCCAATCTATTGCCGTTTAGATAATAATCTACCCTCCTGTTTTTACCCCCAAAGTGGATAACCTCGCATTTATCCACATTATAGTGCATCTGCCACGTATCCGCCCATTCCCCCAACCTGTCCAAATCGCACTGTAGCCTCCTGACATCCTCATCAGAGCCCACCCCTCCTCCTAGTTTAGTGTCGTCAGCGAATTTGGAAATATTGCATCCAATTCCCTGATCCAGATCATTTATATATATTGTGAACAGCTGGGGTCCCAGGACAGATCCTTGCGGCACCCCGCTGGTCACTGCCTGCCACTCCGAAAACGAGCCGTTTATTCCAACTCTCTGTTTTCTATCCGCCAGCCAGTTCTCTATCCACGTTAATACTTTGCCCCCAATCCCATGAGCCTTAATTTTGCATGATAATCTTTTGTGTGGAACCTTATCGAAGGCTTTCTGGAAGTCAAGGTACACCACATCCACTGGCTCTCCCCCATCTATTTTACCAGTTACTTCCTCAAAAAATTCCAGCAGATTAGTCAAACACGATTTACCCTTTGTAAATCCATGTTGACTCTGTCCGATCCTTTCCCCATTTGTCAAGTGCTCCGCTATTTTATCCTTAATAATGGACTCTAGCATTCTGCCCACAACCGATGTAAGGCTTACTGGTCTATAATTCCCTGCTTTCTCTCTACCCCCCTTTTTAAATATTGGGGTAACATTAGCTACCCTCCAATCCACGGGTACTGTTCCCGAGTCAATGGAGTTCCGGAAGATGATCCTTAGAGCATCTGCTATCTCCAGGGCCACCTCCTTAAGTACCCTAGGATGTAGTTTATCAGGCCCCGGGGATTTGTCGGCCTTCAGTCCCCTCAACTTACCCAGCACCATATCCCTAGAGATACTAATTTCTGTCAGCTCCTCCCTCTCATTAGTCCCTATGTTTGCCGATATTCCTGGGAGGTTATTTGTGTCCTCCTTTGTGAATACAGAACCAAAGTATGAGTTTAATTGGTCTGCCATTTCCTTATTCTCCATTATATATTCTCCCGAATCGGACTGCAAGGGACCGACTTGGGATTTTACCAGTCTTTTCCTCCTGATATACCGATAAAAGCTTTTGCAGTCTGTCTTTATGTTTGCTGCAAGTTTACTTTCGTATTCTATTTTCCCCTTCCTGATTAATCCCTTTGTCCTCTTTTGCTGTATCTTGTACTGCCCCCAATCTTCCGGTCTGGTGCTTTTTTTTGCCAGTTGATATGCCCTTTTTTTTGATTTTATGCTGTCCCTAATTTCCCTCGTTATCCACGGTTGAGTCACCTTTTTAGGTTTATTTTTGTGCCAAACTGGTATAAACATGTTCTGGAATTCTTCCATTCTATCTTTGAATGCTTGCCATTGTCTATCCACTGTCAATCCCCCCAGAAACACCACCCAATCAATCTTACCCAATTCCCGTCTCATACCCTCGTAATTCCCTTTATTTAAGTTCTGGACCTTAGTCTCTGATTCAATTTCCTCACTCTCCATCTCGACTGAGAGCTCGATCATATTATGATCGCTCTGACCCAAGGGGCCTCGTACAAGAAGATTGCTGATAAGTCCCTTCTCATTGCACAATACCCAGTCTAAAATGGCCTGATCTCGAGTCGGCTCCTCGACATATTGGTCCAGATAACCGTCCCGAAAACATTCCAGGAATTCCTCCTCCTCAGAATTTTTACTAGTTTGGGTAGTCCAATCAATATGTAAATTAAAGTCACCCATGATGACAGCTGTGCTCTTATCGCACGCTTCTCTAATTTCCCTTTTTATGCCTTCCCTCACCTCCATATTACTATTTGGAGGCCTATATATCACACCCACTAACGTTTTCCTCCCCTTGCTATTTCTCATTTCTACCCATACAGATTCCGTTTCATCCGAGTTAATATCCTTCCTTTCCATTGCATTAATCCCCTCCTTTACCAGCAATGCTACCCCACCTCCCCTACCTTTTTGCCGATCCTTCCTAAATATTGTATATCCCTGGATGTTAAGTTCCCAGCCTTGCCCACCCTGCAGCCACGTTTCTGTAATCCCAATCAAATCATACTTGTTTACCTCTATTTCCACAACTAATTCATCCACCTTGTTCCTAATGCTTCTAGCATTAAGATACAAAGCCTTCAGGCTTGCTTTTTTCACACTCTCATTATGAATTAGTTTGGCCCTTTGTGTTTCTCTCCTTTGCTTATTGCTTCTCACCTTTCTACCATCTATTTCCGACTTCATATGACTTCCCTCTTTTCCACTACCTAGGTTCCCATCCCCCTGCCAAATTAGTTTAAATCCTCCCGAACCGCCCTAGAAAATATTACCCCGAGGACATCGGCTCCCTCACAGTTCAGGTGTAGACCGTCCCCTTGGTACAGGTCACTCCTCCCCAAGAACTGGTTCCAATGCCTCAAGAATTTAAATCCCTCTCCCTTGCACCACTGCTCAAGCCACGTATTTAGCTTATCTATCTTACTCTCTCTAAACTTATTAGCTCGTGGCACTGGTAGCAATCCAGAGATTACTACCTTTGAGGTCCTACTTTTCAATTTAGCTCCTAACTCCCTAAATTCAGCTTGTAGGACCTCCTCCCTCTTTTTACCTACATCGTTGGTACCGACATGTACCACGACAACTGGCTGATCCCCCTCCCCCTTCAGAATGCTCTGCACCCGACTCCTGTTCCTATCTTCCTTTCAATCTGCTTGGTTTCCGACAGGTTTTGTCAGGAGCAATAAAAATTCTTCATTCTTAATTCTGTTGCAGGGATTTCAAAAACATTGGTCATTTTCATGAAGGACTCGTGGCAGAATTCATTAAGGTCTTGGAGCAAGACAATCGATAAGAGTTCCTTTTACATCTATTTTTCCAGCTTACGTGGGTTAGTTGCCTTGTTAAAGAAAGCTGAATGAAACTTTTCTGAAAGGTTCTGTTCCCGTTATAGACATCAAACAGTGAGATGTACTTAACTCTTTGTACTAAACTGCTTTGACCTGCCACCAGCGACATATTGGATTTAACCCTATGCATGTGGCAGTGTTGGGATTTTGAATGATTCCCCCCAGGCCCCATCTCCAGAGCCCTGTGCATGGTGACCCTGTTTATAAATACTGCCCTCTACTGGCAGTTGCCAGTTTTTGTCTCCCACCCACACTGCTGCATTGTGAGGTGGAGAAACATAGAAACATAGAAGATAGGAGTAGGCCATTCGGCCCCTCGAGCCTGCTCCGCCATTCAATGAGATCATGGCTGATCATCCAAATTCAGTACCCTGTCCCTGCCTTCTCCCCATATCCCTTGATCCCTTTAGCTTCAAGAAATATATCCAACTCTTTCTTGAATATATTTAATGAACTGGCCTCCACCGCCCTCTGTGGCAGAGAATTCCACAGGTTCACCACTCTCTGGGTGAAGAAATTCCTCTTCATTTCAGTCCTAAATGGTTTACCCCTTATCCTAAGACTATGACCCCTGGTTCTGGACTCCCCGGCCATCAGAAACATCCTTTCTGCATCTAGTCTGTCCAGACCTGACAGAATTTTAGAGGTTTCGATGAGATCCCCTCTCAATCTTCTAAACTCCAGTGAGTATAAGCCCAATCGACACAATCTCTCCTCGTACGTCATTCCTGCCATCCCAGGTATCAGCCTGGTGAATCTTCGCTGCACTCCCTCCATGGCAAGAACATCCTTCCTCAGGTAAGGTGACCAAAACTGCACACAATACTCAAGGTGCGGTCTCACCAAGGCCCTGTACAACTGCAGCAAGACATCCTTGTACTTGTACTCGAACCCTCTTGCTACGAAGGCCAATGTACCATTTGCCTTCTTAGCCGCCTGCTGCACCTACATGCATACCTTCAGGGACTGGTGCACAATAACACCCAGGTCTCTTTGCACTTCCCCTTCTCCCAATCTATTGCCATTCAAATAATAATCTGCCTTCCTGTTTTTGCCACCAAAGTGGATAACCTCACATTTATCCACATTATAGTGCATTTGCCATGTTTCTGCCCAATCACCCAACCTGTCCAAATCGTACTGGAGTTTCACGACATCCTCCTCACAGCTTACCCTCCCACCCAGCTTTGTGTCGTCTGCAAATTTGGAGATATTACATCCAATTCCCTCGTCCAGATCATTAATATATATTGTGAACAGCTGGGGTCCTAGGACCGATCCTTGCGGTACCCCACTAGTCACTGCCTGCCACTCGGAAAACGACCCGTTTATTCCAACTCTTTGCTTTCTGTCCGCCAACCAGTTGTCTATCCAAGTCAATACCTTGCCCCCAATCCCATGTGCCTTCATTTTGCACGCTAATCTCTTATGTGGGACCTTATCGAAAGCCTTCTGAAAGTCCAAATACACCACATCCACTGGTTCTCCCTTATCTATTTTACCAGTTACATCCTCAAAAAATTCCAGTAGATTAGTCAAGCATGATTTACCTTTTGTAAATCCATGTTGACTTTGTCCGATCCTGTCACTGCTTTCCAAGTGCTCTGCTATTACATCTTTTATAATAGACGCTAGCATTTTCCCCACTACCGATGTCAGGCTTACCGGTCTATAATTCCCCGCTTTTTCTCTACCACCTTTTTTGAATAGTGGGGTAACATTAGCTACCCTCCAATCCATGGGTACTGTTCCAGAATCTATCGAGTTCTGGAAGATGACCAGCAATGCATCTACTATCTCTAGGGCCACTTCCTTAAGTACCCTGGGATGTAGACTATCAGGACCTGGGGATTTATCGGCCTTCAGTCCCATCAATTTTCCTAACACCATTTCCCTACAGATATTGATTGCTTTCAGTTCCTCCCTCTCATTAGACCCTATGTTCCCCGGCATCTCTGGGTGGTTATTTGTGACCTCCTTTGTGAAGACAGAACCAAAGGATGTATTTAGTTGGTCTGCCATTTCCTTGTTTCCCATTATAAATTCCCCTGATTCTGACTGTAAGGGACCTACGCTTGACTTCACCAATCTTTTTCTCTTCACATATCTATAAAAGCTTCTCAGTCAGTTTTTATGTTCCCTGAAAGCTTACTCTCATATTCTATTTTCCCTTTCTTAATGAATCCCTTTGTCCTCCTTTGTTGACTCCTAAACTGCTCCCAATCCTCAGGATTATTGCTTTTTCTAGCCAATTTATATGTCCTCTCCTTGGATCTTATGCTATCCCTGATTTCCCTTGTTAGTCATGGTTGAGTCACCTTTTTTGTTTTATTTTTATGCCAAACTGGGATGAACAAATTCTGTAGCTCACCCATTCGGTCTTTGAATGTTTGCCATTGCCTATCCACCGTCAACCCTTTGAGTGCCATTCCCCAATCAATTCTACCCAACTCGCTCCTCGGACCATCGTAGTTTCCTTTATTTAAATTGAGGACCCTTGTCTCTGAGTCAACTACTTCATTCTCCATCTTAATGAAGAATTCGATCATATTATGATCGCTCCGACCCAAGGGGCCTCGTACAACAAGATTGCTAATTAATCCTTTCTCGTTACATAATACCCAGTCTAAGATAGCCTGATCTCTGGTTGGTTCCTCGACATATTGGTCCAGGAAACCATCCCGTAAACACTCCAGGAATTCCTCCTCCACAGTATTGTTACTAATTTGGTTGGCCCAATCTATATGTAGATTAAAGTCACCCATGATGACTACTGTGCCCTTATTGCACGCTTCTTTAATTCCCCTTTTAATGCCATCCCCAACCTCCGCCTTACTGTTTGGAGGTCTATATACCACTGCCACTAATGTTTTTTTCCCCTTAGTATTTCTCAATTCTACCCATACAGATTCCACATCATCAGAGCTTATATCCTTCATTACAATTGTATTAATCCCTTCTTTAACCAGTAATGCTACCCCACCTCCCTTTCCTTTTTGCCTATCTTTCCTGAATATCGAATACCCCTGGATGTTGAGTTCCCAGTATTGGCCATCCTTGAGCCACATTTCCGTAATCCCAACCAAATCATATTCCTTTACCTCTATTTGCGCAGCCAATTCATCCACCTTATTACAAATGCTCCTCGCATTAAGACACAAAGCCTTCAGGCTTGTTTTTTTAACGCTCTTAGACCTATTAGAATTATTATTTACTGTGGCCACGTTGATTTCTCTGACTGCCACTTTTGTTTTTCTCCTTCCTATCTTTGGCTTTTATCCCTGTTTTCCTTTCCTCTGTCTCCCTGCTCAGGTTCCCAACCCCCTGCCATTTTAGTTTAAACCCCCCGAACAGTGCTAGCAAACCTCCCTGCAAGGATATTTGTCTCGCTCTGGTTCAGGTGCAACCCGTCTGACTTGTACAAGTCCCACCTTCCCCAGAAGCAGGCCCAGTGATCCAGGAAACTAAAGCCCTCCCTCCTGCACCAACTCTTTAGCCACGCATTCATCTGCTCTATCCTCCTATTCCGATACTCACTAGCACGTGGCACCGGGAGTAATCCAGAGATTACAACCTTTGAGGTCCTACTCTTTAATCTGCTACCTAGCTCCCTAAATTCTTGCTGCAGGACCTCATCCCTCTTCGTACCTATGCCGTTGGTCCCAATGTGAACCACGACCTCTGCCTGTTCACCCTCCCCCTTCAGGATGCCCTGCAGCCGTTCAGTGACATCCTTGACCCTGGCACCAGGGAGGCAACACACCATCCTGGAGTCACGTCTACGGCCACAGAAACGCCTATTGTTGTATCCGTGTGTTAATAGAGACACTGAAGGCAGGAGTTAGTTTCACAGGTGTTTACTGAACAAAGTCTGGAGGTGAACTAACTGATACAACACAATATACAGGCTTATATAGCCCGAGTGGCCATTACCGGCATTACAGTACACAGGGGGCTCTTAAAGGCACATACACTATACCTATCTGTTCCCCTTATGATAGAATCCCCTACCACTATTGCTCTCCCACTCTTTTTCCTCCCTTCCTGAGCAGCAGAAGCACCAGGAAGTTGGCTGCTGCTGCCTTCCCCTGGTGAGTCATCCCCCTCAGCAGTATCCAAACTGGTATACCTGCTTAAAGGGGGATGGCCACAGGGGTCCCCTGCACTACCTGCCTGCGTCTATTGCTTCGCCTGGTGGTCACCCATGTCCCTCCTGCTTGTGCAGCCCTACCCTGCGGCATTAACTCCAACACTGAGATTTTCTTTCACAATTCCTGGTTTGAAACCGATGTCCTAGGCAGCATCTTTGCTAGTGCTGTTGGGGAGGGCTTAAACTAAAATGGCAGAGGGTTGGGAACCTGTGTCGGGAGACAGAGGAAAGGGAAGCAAGGATAGAAACAAAAGGCAGGAAGGAGAAAAGCAAAAGTGGAAGGCAGAGAAATCAAGGGTGTAAATCAAACAGGGCCGCAGTAAATAATAATTCCAAAAAGGCTAGTGTTAAAAAATCAAGCCTGAAGGCTTTGTGCCTTAATGCGAGGAGCATTCGTAATAAGGTGGATGAATTAGCTGCGTAAATAGATGTAAACGGATATGATATAATTGGGATTACGGAGATATGGCTCCAGGGTGACCAAGACTGGGAATTCAACATCCAGGGGTATTCAATATTCAGGAAGGACAGGAAAAAAGGAAAAGAAGGTGCGGTAGCATTGCTGGTTAAAGCAGAGATTAACACAATAGTAAGGAAGGATATTAGCTCTGATGATGTGGAATCTGTATGGGTCGAGCTGAAAAATACAACGGGGCAGAAAACTTTAGTGGGAGTTGTAAACAGACCCCAAACAGTAATGCTAAGGTTGGGGATGGCATTAAACAGGAAATTGGAGACGCGTGCAATAAGGGCACAGCAGTTATCATGGGTGGCTTTAATCTACATATAGATTGGGCTAACCAAATTAGTAACAATACTGCAGAGGAGGAATTCCTAGAGTGTATACGGGATGGTTTCCTGGACCAATATGTCGAGGAACCAACTGGAGATCAGGCCATCTTAGACTGGGTATTGTGTAATGAGAAAGGATTGATTAGCAATCTTGTTGTGCGAGACCCCTTGGGGAGGTGCGATCATAATATGATAGAATTCTTCATTAAGATGGAGAGTGAAGTAGTTGACTCAGAGACTAGGGTCCTGAATTTAAATAAAGGAAACTACGATGGTATGAGGCGTGAGTTGGCTAGGATGGATTGGGGAACGTTACTTAAAGGGTTACATAGATACATAGATACATAGAAGATAGGAGCAGGAGTAGGCCATTCGGCCCTTCGTGCCTGCTCCGCCATTTAATGAGATCATGGCTGATCCTTTAATTCAGTATCCCGTCCCCGCCTTCTCTCCGTAACCCTTAACCCCTTTTGCCCGTAGAAATATATCTAATTCCCTCTTAAATATATTTAATGAGCTGGCGTACACTGCCCTCTGTGGCAATGAGTTCCACAGGTTCACCACTCTCTGAGTGAAGAAATTCCCCCTCATCTCTGTCCTAAATGGTTTAGCCCTTATCCTTAAATTATGTCCTCTAGTTCTGTTCTCACCCGCCAAGGGAAACATTCCTTCTGCATCCAGTCTGTCTAGACCTGTCAGAATTTTATACACTTCTATGAGGTCCCCTCTCAATCTTCTAAACTCCAGTGTGTACATCCCTAAACTACATAGTCTCTCCTCATAGGTCATTCCCGCCATTCCTGGTATCAGCCTGGTGAATCGCCGCTGCACCCCCTCCATGGCAAGAACATCCTTCCTCAGATGAGGCGACCAAAACTGTACACAGTACTCGAGGTGTGGTCTCACCAGTGCCCTGTACAGCTGCAGCAAGGTATCCCTGTTCCTGTATTCTAACCCTTTTGCTATGAAGGCCAGCATACCGTTTGCCTTCTTGACCGCCTGTTGCACCTGCATGCTCGCCTTCAGTGACTGGTGTACAAGAACACCCAGGTCTCTCTGTACTTCCCCCTCTCCCAATCTATTGCCATTTAAATAATAATTTGCCCTCCCGTTCCTGCACCCAAGGTGGATAACTTCGCACTTGTCCACATTATAGTGCATCTGCCATTTATCCGCCCAATCGCCCAGTCTGTCCAAATCGCTCTGGAGCTTCCTGGTCTCTTCCTCTGAGCCCACCCCACCTCCTAGTTTAGTGTCGTCTGCAAATTTGGAAATGCTGCATCCGACTCCCTGATCCAGGTCATTAATGTAAATTGTGAACAGCTGGGGGCCCAGGACAGATCCCTGTGGTACCCCACTTGTTACTGCCTGCCATTCAGAAAATGAGCCGTTTATTCCAACTCTCTGTTTTCTATCTGACAGCCAGTTCCCTATCCACGCCAAAACTTTCCCCTTTATCCCATGAGCCTCAATTTTCCATGCTAATCTTTTATGTGGGACCTTATCGAAGGCCTTTTGGAAGTCCAGGTACACCACATCTACTGGCTCTCCCCCATCTATTCTACCAGTTACTCCCTCAAAAAATTCCAATAGATTAGTCAAGCACGATTTACCCTTTGTAAATCCATGTTGACTCTGTCCTATCCTGTCCCCATTTGCTAAGTGCTCCGCTATTTCATCCTTAATGATGGACTCCAGCATTTTGCCCACAACTGATGTAAGGCTTACAGGTCTGTAATTACCTGCTTTTTCCCTACCCCCCTTTTTGAATAGTGGGGTAACGTTAGCTACCCTCCAATCCATCGGCACTGTTCCCGAGTCTAATGAATTCTGAAAAATCATCCTTAGTGCATCCGCTATCTCTAGGGCCACCTCCTTCAGTACCCTAGGATGCATGTTATCAGGCCCTGGGGATTTGTCCACCTTCAATCCCTTTAGCTTCCTTAACACCATATCCTTAGAGATATTGATTTGCGTCAGTTCCTCCTTTGCCAATGTCCCTATTTTTCCCGATATCCCAGGGAGGTTTTTTGTGTCTTCCTTCGTAAAGACTGACCCAAAGTATGCATTTAGTTGATCTGCCATTTCCTTATTTCCCATTATATATTCCCCCGTATCTGACTGCAATGGACCAACTTTGGTTTTCACCAGTCTTTTCCTTTTGATATATTTATAAAAGCTTTTGGAGTTAGTTTTTATATTTTCCGCCAGCTTGTTTTCGTAAGCTATTTTGCCCCTCTTGATCATGCCCTTTGCCTTCCGTTGCTCTATCTTAAACTGTTCCCAATCTTCCGCTCTGGCGCTTTTTTTGGCTATTTTATACGCCCTATCTTTGGATTTTATGCTGTCTCTAATTTCCCCTGTTATCCACGGTTGAGTCACCTTTTTAGATTTCCTTTTATGCCAGATTGGTATAAACAATTTTTGCAATTTTGTCATTCTATCTTTAAATGTTTGCCATTGTTTATCTACCTCCAGTCCTCTCAGGAACGTTGTCCAATCAGACCTACTCAGTTCCCGTCTCATGGCATCATAATTCCCCTTGTTTAAATTCAGGACCTTAGTCTCTGAGTCAATTTCTTCGCTCTCCATTTCGAGTGAGAAATCGATCATGTTATGATCGCTCTGACCCAAGGGTCCCCGTACAACAAGATTACTGATTAGTCCCTTCTCATTGCACAGTACCCAGTCCAATATAGCCTGTTCCCGAGTTGGTTCCTCGACATATTGATCCAGATAACCATCCCTTAAACACTCAAGGAATTCCTCCTCCTCATTATTTTTACTGATTAGGCTAGTCCAATCTATATGTAAGTTAAAGTCACCTATGATGACAGCTGTGCTCTTATTGCACGCTTCTCTAATTTCCCTCGTGATGCCCTCCCTAACCTCTATTTTACTATTTGGAGGCCTATATACCACTCCTATTAATGTTTTTCGCCCCTCGCTATTTCTTAGCTCCACCCATATAGATTCTGTATTAACTGAGTTAATATCCTTCCTTTCAATTGCATTTATCCCCTCTTTTACTAGCAATGCTACCCCTCCTCCCTTTCTTTTTTGTCGATCCTTCCTAAATACTGAATACCCCTGTATGTTAAGCTCCCAGCCCTGCTCACCCTGCAACCATGTTTCCGTGACGGTGGATAGGCAATGGCAAACATTTAAAGATCGCATGGATGAACTACAGAATTTCTTCATCCCTGTCTGGCATAAAAATAAAACAAAAAAGGTGGCGCAACCGTGGCTCACAAGGGAAATTAGGGATAGCATAAGATCCAAGGAGAGGCCATATAAATTGGCCAGAAAAAGCAGCAAACCTGAGGATTGGGAGCAGTTTAGGATTCAGCAAAGGAGGACAGAAGGATTAATTAAGAGGGGGAAAATAGAGTATGAGAGTAAGCTTGAGGTAACATAAAAACTGACTATAATAGCTTCTATAGATATGTGAAGAGAAAAAGATTGGTGAAGTCAAGCGTAGGTCCCTTGCAGTCAGAATCAGGGGAATTTATAATGGGGAACAAAGAAATGGCTGACCAATTAAATATATATTTTGGTTCTGTCTTCACAAAGGAGGACACAAATAACCTCCCAGAGATATTGCGGAACATAGCGTCTAATGAGAGGGTGGAACTGAATGAAATCAGTATTTGTAGGGAAATTATGTTAGGGAAATTGACGGGATTGAAGGCCAATAAATCCCCAGGGCCTGATAATCTACATGCTAGGGTACTTAAGGAAGTGGCCCTAGAAATAGTAGATGCATTGCTGGTCATCTTCCAAAATTCTATAGACTCTGGCACAGTTCCCATGGATTGGAGGGTAGCTAATGTAACCCCACTATTTAAAAAAGGTGGTAGAGAGAAAACGTGGAATTATAGACCGGTAAGCCTGACATCGGTAGTGGGTGAAATGCTAGTGTCCATTATAAAAGGTGTAATAGCAGAGCACTTGGAAAACAATGACAGGATCGGACAAAGTCAACATGGATTTACAAAAGGTAAATCTTGCTTGACTAATCTACTGGAATTTTTTGAGGATGTAACTGGCAGAATAGATAAGGGAGAACCAGTGGATGTGGTGTATTTGGACTTTCAGAAGGCTTTCGATTAGTGCGTAAAGTTAAAGCACATGGGATTGGGAGTAAGGTACTGACTTGGATAGAGAACTGGTTGGCAGACAGGAAGCAAAGAGTTGGAATAAACGGCTCTTTTTCCAAGTGGCAGGCAGTGACTAGTTGGGTACCGCAGGGATCGGTGCTAGGACCCCAGCTGTTCACAATATATAATGATCTAGACAAGGGAACTAGATGTAATATCTCCAAGTTTGCAGATGACACAAAGCTGGGTGGGCGTGTGTGCTGTGAGGAGGATGCCGAGAAACTCCAGTATGATTTGGACAGATTGGGTGTTTGGGCAGACGCATGGCAGATGCAGTATAATGTGGATAAAAGCGAGGTTATCCACTTTGGGGGCAAAAACAGGAAGGCAGATTATTATCTGAACAGCAATAGATTGGGAGAAGGGGAAGTGCAACGAGACCTGGGTGTCCTTGTGCACCAGTCGCTTAAAGTAAGCATGCAGGCGCAGCAGGCGGTTAAGAAGGCAAATGCTATTCATAGCAAGAGGATTCGAGTACAGGAGCAAGGATGTCTTGCTGCAGTTGTACAGGGCCTTGGTGAGACCACACCTTGAGTATTGTATGCAGTTTTGGTCACCTTATCTGAGGAAGGATGTTCTTGCCATGGAGTGAGTGCAGCGAAGATTCACCAGACTGATTCCTGGGATGGCAGAAATGACGTATGAGGAGAGATTGGGTCGATTAAGCTTATATTCGCTAGAGTTTAGAAGAATGAGAGGGGATCTCATTGAAACTTATAAAATTCTAACTGGACTAGACTGACTAGATGCAGGAAGGATGTTCCCAATGGCGGGGGAGTCCAGAGCCAGAGATCACAGTCTAAGGATAAGGGGTAAGCCATTTAGGACTGAGATGAGGAGGAATTTCTTCACCCAGAGAGTGGTGAACCTGTGGAATTCTCTACCACACAAGGCAGTTGAGGCCAATTCATTAAATATATTCAAGAAGGAGTTAGATATATTTCTTAAGGCTAAAGGGATCAAGGGATATGGGGAGAAAGCAGGGCCAGGGTACTGAATTTGGATGATCAGCCATGATCTCATTAAATGGCGGAGCAGGCTCGTGGGGCCGAATGGCCTGCTCCTGCTCCGATCTTCTATGTTTCTATTTTCCAATCTACGGGCACCATTCCTGAATCGAGAGAACTTTGGAAGATTATAGTTAGGGCATCTGCAATGTGCTCACCCACTTCCTTTAAAACCCTGGGATGGAAACCATCTGGCCCTGGGGATTTCTCACTCTTTAGTGCCATTATTTTCTTCATTACTGTTATTTTACTTACGTTAATTTTATCGAGTCCCTGTCCCCGATTCAACATTAGTTTCTTTGGGATTTCCAGCATGCTATTCTCTTCTTCTACTGTAAATACTGTAGAATGGAAGATTGCTGTGGTTGTTGGAGGTCAATCATCTCAGCCCCAGGACATTGCTTCAGGAGTTCCGCAGGACAGTGTCCGAGGCCCAACCATCTTCAGCTGCTTCATCAACGTCCTTCCCTCCATCATAAGTTCAGAAGTGTAGATGTTCACTGATGACTGCACAGTGTTCAGTTCCATTCGCAACTCCTCAGATAATGAAGCAGTCTAAGCCCGCATGCAGCAAGACCTGGACAACATTCAGGCTAGGGCTGATAAGTGGCAAGTAACAGTCACGCCACACAAGTGCCAGGCAATGACTATCTCCAAAAAGCGAATGTCTAACCAACTCCCCATGACATTCAATGGGATTACCATCGCCAAATCCCCCACCATCAACATCCTGGGGGTCACCATTGACTAGAAACTTAACTGGCCCAGCCACATAAATACTATGGCTACAAGAGCAGGTCAGAGGCTAGGTATTTTGTGGCGTGTGTCTCACCTCATGAATCCCCAAAGCCTTTCCACCATCTGCAAGGTACAAGTCAGGAGTGTGATGGAATACTCTCCACAAGACTGAAAACTTGGCTTCTATCACCACTGGAGGTGATTAGAGCGCTAAATCAGGTGCTACACACCTCTCTTAAGGCGCAAATGCCGAGGAGCAAGGCGCTACCTCAGAACGCTGGCGAAGCTGATGTGATGTCAGTCAGCAATGGAACACAGACACAATGGCGCCGGCCAGTTCTTAAAGGGGAAGGTCGATCTTGCTCGACATCCACACCCTGCTCATTGCAGCCTTGAATCTTGACCTGGAGAAACCTGTACATCAATTCTGCTGGAAAGAACAATGGAGAGGCCCAGGGAAAGAGCTCAGAGTGCAGCCCCCATAGTCTCTTCTAAATCGATGCAAGGAAGGTCAAATCAAAATGAACCCGCAAAGTGCTGCTCAGTACCCAAAACTCCTTCACACAGTGTTGAATCTCTCCAAAAGTTTCTCTCTCTCTCTCAGAATGCGTGGTGTAAAAATGTCGCCGACAAAAAAAGGCAGGAAGCGGTCGCCTTTAAATAGCGCTCCCCCAGTCCCTTCCCGACTGCAAAATGCTCCCTTCAAACTGTTGTTGCTACCAGCAGGCAGTAAGACAGGGGGCACCACTCAATATCCCGTCTGGGGCGCTACCAGGGCGTTGCACTCTCGACTGACATCACGATTTGCGGACGCAGGAGATCGTGCCGGTAGTGTTCAGCACCGCCGCAAAATGTCTGGTCAATTTCGCGAGCGGCGCAAACATCGCCGCACCCGGGCGCTAGTTGCTTTGCGCCCCATTAGCGCCCACTAATGGGAGGCACAAAGCAACCAAATTTTTCCCCCTATATAGAGTCATAACGGCACAGAAGGAGGCCATTCGGCCCATCGAGTCCGTTCCAGCTCTCTGTAGAGCAATTCAGTCAGTTCCTTTTCCGCGCTCTATCCCTGTAGCCCTGCAAGTTTATTTCCCCAGTGCCTATCCAGTCTCCCCTTGAAAACATTGAGGCCTAGAAATTGGGTATAGCCCCGCTTGAGGCGTTAGAACTGGCGCTGTGCAAAGTTTATAGCCAGACGAAACTTATCGCTGCCTGGCGAGATATTGGGTTGCATCGCCCCCAAAGGGGATTGAGGCGCGAACTCAGACGTTGCACGGGGCTCCTAAGGCACAAAAGTTCAGGCGCTACCCAACATCGGCGCGGACGGGCGCAGCGCAGGCTATCTCAATTACCGGAAACCACGAGACTTCCAGGCGCCGACTGGCTCTTAAAGGGGTGGGTCAGTCAGCCTGAGCTGCCACACTCAACGCCCTGTAGGCCTCAGAATCGGCGCTCGCCCTTCTCTGGCGCAAGAAACTTGGTCAGAATGGAGAAGGTGAGACAGAGAGCAGAGCGCTTCAGCACTGAGGCTCTGGACCAGTTGGTGTCTGCAGTTGAGCGCCGTCGAGATGTTCTGTATCCTGACAATGGCAAGAGGCCGAATCAAAAGGCTTACCGGCGATCTTGGAGGGAGGTTTCTCTGAGGGTCAACTCCAGCAGCATGGCGACCAGGACCCCTGTTCAGTGCAGGAAGAAATTCAACGACCTCACTCGGGCCGTTAGGGTGAGTGTTGGTTGTGCAAACTTCTGATTCCCTCCATCTGCACCTGACTTCGAGCACCCTGTTGCCATGATGCCCCAATGGCCATCTGTCAGCAAGCACCCATGGCCCTTTCTGGGCACACACATGGACATTTCACTCAAGGCCACATGTAAGGGCCCTTGCACCATGGGGGCATGCGATGATCTGTCAAGGCCTCATGTAAGGGCTCTTGCAACATGGGGGGCATGAGATGATCTCTCAAGGCCTCATGTAAGGGCTCTTGCACCATGGGGGGCATGCGATGATCTCTCAAGGCCTCATGTAAGGGCTCTTGCACCATGGGGGGCATGCGATGATCTCTCAAGGCCTCATGTAAGGGCTCTTGCACCAGGGGGGCATGCGATGATCTCTCAAGGCCTCATGTAAGGGCTCTTGCACCATGGGGGGCATGAGATGATCTCTCAAGGCATCATGTTACAGAACTTCCCCTTCTTTCCCCTGCAGTCCAAGCTGGCGGCGAGGCGAAAGGACCAGACTCGAACCGGTGGCGGGCCTCCACAAGTCGTCACTCTGACGGATCTCGAGGAGAGAGTGCACCAGATTCTTGGAGGACGTCTGTCTGGTCCTGTTACCACTGCAGCTGCCAACCCCATTTCCAACAGTGAGGGTAAGGCTCTCTCCTTTTTCAGCTGTTTCCTTCCACTTGGTCCCCCTGCCAGCATGCTTCCTCAGTGTGCAGCCATGTCAGAGCCTTGCTGCAATCTGGCATGCCTTTCCGCCAACCTGTCCTTTTGTTAAAGCCACTCTTCCACCTCCCTGCTTTCAGATGATGCATCACCAACTCGGGCTCAACGCCCTGAAGCTGCCAGTGCCAGTGCCTCCGGAGGCGAGGATCAGGTGGAAGTCGGACCATCCGTTCCAATCTCAGGGGAGCATACACATCTACAGACTGGGGATAGTAGTTCCCTGGAGGGGAGGTGGGGGGGCTCTGAGGATCAGCCAGTTGCCGGAACAAGCAGCATGCAGCAACGCAAGGGGGGTAGGCAAGTTCGGCCACCGTCTCCCCGGAGGGCAAGGCAGGTAGTGATGACTGCTGCACAGAGTGCAGAGGAGGTGCGTCGCCTGGCTGAAATGAGCACCCAGGCCCGGCTCAGGCACACTGAGGTGATGGCTGCAGTGGGGAGGATGCCTCAGTCAATAGATAACGGGGCAACAATGGAGAGGACTCTCCAGGGCTTCGGGGCAACAATGGACAGGACTCTCCAGGGCTTCGGGGCAACAATGGACAGGACTCTCGAGGGCTTCGGGGCAACAATGGAGAGGACTGTCCAGGGCTTCGGGCCAACAATGGAGCGGGCTCTCGAGGGCTTTGGGGCAACAATGGAGAGGACTGTCCAGGGCTTCGAGACCACTATGGAAATGACTGTTCAGGGCCTCGGACAATCCCTGGAAAGGTCTGTCCAGGGCTTGTCCGAGGCAGTGGAGCGGTCGGCACCGGCCTTGTCCGAAGCAATGGAAAGAACTGTCCAGGGCTTCTCCGAAGCACTGGCACCTGGCTCACAGGTCCTCACTGCTGCCACGCAGTCACTTGCTGGCCTCGTCCACACCCAGATTGAGGCAACGCGAACTCTCACTGCAGCCACCCTATCTGCATCAGCTAGGATCACCCCGGGCCCTTCCAGTCCCATACAAGGCCAGGAATCAGTGGAGCATGCGATTGTGGCGGATGAGCCGAGCCGGTCCCCTCAGAGAGCCAGTGTGTCGTCCGACCATGGTGCAGGTGTCCTCTCTCGGCAGGTGACCATTGCACATGCCAGCGCTGGTACATCTGCAGTGCAGCTGCCACCACCTGCAGGGCACACTACTTGCAGCCATGCTCAGATCAAGCATCCTGCGTCCGCACCCTCCAAGCCCAGAGGTCGGCCAGGCCGTCCCTCAGGGGCTTCTGCGCTTCCACACAGTCAGCAGGCGTCCCCCAGCCTTCACCCCGCCACTGGGGTTCAATTACGTTGGAGCAGCAGGGAGGGAAGGGGCCGTCCGCGAAAGAGAAGTCGTTCTCCATCAAGGGGCCAGCAGTAGAGGGAGGTGCTGAGACGTTTCCTTGGCCAAATTCAAGGACACCCTCACCTGTTGTAATTGTTGGAAATGGTTTGTTTAGTTTTGCGGCTTTGCCGAAGAGTTAACTGTTATTTTGTTAGTTATGGTTTCTGTTGACATGACGTTGTTTTGCTGTAATGAAAGACTTTTGTGACAATAAAGAGAAGTTTTAATGTGCTATGGTGCACGTGACTAATTACAGTGATGCTGGCCTTCAGAGGCTTTCAAACATCCAAAGTGCGCAGGAGTAAAGACACTCATCATTCTGCCAGAGGGGCCTTGAAATGAGTCCTCATGAGCCTCTGACGGATGGCCCTTCCACTTTCAGGAGCCCTTCCATCTTCCTCCTCCTCCTCCTCCTCCTCCTCCTCATCTGCATGCTCCTCCTCCTCCTCCTCCTCCGCCTGCTCTTCCTCCTCCTCCTCCTCCTCCTCCTCGACCGCCTGCTCTGCTGGTCGTTGAGGGACAGCTGGAATTGGCTGGGTGCGTCGAATCGACAAGTTGTGGAGCATGCAGCAGACGATGACGATGTGACCCACTTGCTCCGGCGAGTACTGCAGGGCTCCCCCCGAATGGTCAAGCCATCGGAAACGCTTTTTGAGCACACCAATAGTGTGCTCTACAATGTTTCTGGTCGCCTGATGGCTGCTGTTGAACAGCTCTTCTGCTGGGGTGGCGGACACACAGAGTGGTGTCATCAGCCATGGGCAGAGAGGATAGCCCTTGTCCCCAATAAGCCAGCCTCGTGGTCGAGCCGGCCCCTCAAAAAGGTCACAAACTGAGGTCTACCGCAGGATAAAGGCATCGTGGCTGCTCCCTGGGAATTGGGCGTTGACTGCCATGATGATTTGGCGGTGGTCACAGACCAGCTGCACGTTGAGGGAGTGGAACCCCTTGCGGCTGCGGAAGTCCTCAGGATTCTGGAATGGCGCCCTCAAAGCCACGTGTGTACAGTCAATCGCCCCCTGCACCATGGGGAAGTCCGCAATAGCAGCGAAGCCCTGCGCACGCTCCGTCTGCTTCTCCAGGGTCAGAGGGAAGATGATGAATTGACGCCCTCGCCTATAAAGGGCAGCTGTAACTTGCCGGATGCAACAGTGGACTGCAACCTGAGAGATATTTGCAATGTCCCCAATGGCTGACTGAAAGGATCCGTTGCCATAAAAATTGAGGGCAACAGTCAGTTTAACGGCCACCGACAGAGGTCCTGCACCGTAGACGCGGCTGCAGATCCTCAGCAAGCAGGTGGCACAGCTCAGTAACAACGTCCCTCCCGATTCGGAGCCTTCGCACACACTGCTCCTCCGACATGTCAAGGTATGACACCTGCTGCCTAAAGACCCTCGCAGCATACCCTCGGATTGGCCGACCTCCATTGCCCCTCCTCCTTCTGGCCAATCCCGGCCCTCTCTCCCGCCGTCTCTCTGCCCCTTCATAGTGTTCGGCCATGAGGCGGTCGCCCTCCAAAGCATCTCCCATTCCGATACCAGTTGGTCAAAAGGCTGTTAGGTCTAGTGCTCCAACTGCTCCGGACAGGTTTGAAGGTCCCAAGTACTCTAATGCTAAATTCCAAAAACTCTGCTCCACAGTAGCTCGCCAACTCTCTCCACCAACGATCGCAATGAACAGGCCAAGTGGCTGAAGCTTCTATACTAGAGCTGTCCCCTTTAAATAGCGCCCCCCGACTCCGAGAAGGGCCTGCTAACGCTCCTTCGAACTGTCACTAATAGCGCTAGGCGTAAAGGCTCCGGGCACCACCCAATATCCGCTCAGGCGCCCCTAAAAGGCGTTGCACATTGAAATGATGTCATGATCTGCTTGCGCTCGCGGGCGCGCGCAAACACTTAGCGCAGGCGTTAAATGTATAGTCAATATGGGAGTTGTCGCTATCTTCATTGCGCCCGCCCCAACATTGGGTAACGCCCCAATTCTCGGTCTCTTTAGGCGCTAACCGCTGGCGCAAACAACCGAATTTCTAGGCCTGAGTGTCTCTGCTTCCGCCTCTTCCGTCGGCAGCGAATTCCAGGTCATCACCACTTGCTGCATAAAAAAGTTTTTCTTCACGTCACCCCTGTATCTCTTGCGCAAAACCTTAAATCTGTGTCCCCTAGTCCTTGTACCATCAGCTAGTGGGAACAGCCTTTCCCCGTCTAGCCTATCCAAACCCGTCATATTCTTGTACACCTCAATCAAATCATCCCTCAACCTCCTTTGCTCTAATGAAAACAAATCCAACTTCTCCAACCTGTCCTTGTAGCTAAGATCCCCCATTCACGGAACCATTCTGGTAAATTTCCTCTGCACCCTCTCAAGGGCCTTCACACCCTTCCAAAAATGTGGTGACCAGAACTGGAAGCAATATTCCAGTTGTGGCCTAACCAGCACTTTATAAAAGTTCAGCATAACTTCTCTACTTTTGTACTCAATACCTCTATTTATGAAGCCCAAGATCCCTTGGGGGAGAAATTTGGTATCGCCCCATTTGGGGCGCAATTATCGGCCGGGCGCAAAGTTTAGCGCCTGGCGCTAATTATCACCTCCGACTGCAAACTTGGCTTCTATCGCCCCTGGAGGTGATTGGAGCGCTAAATCAGGCGCTACACACCTCTCTTAAGGCGCTAATGCTGAGGAGCGAGGCATTAGCTCAGAGCGCTGGTGAAGCTCAGGTGATGTCAGTCAGCAATGGAACACAGACACACTGGTGCCGGCCAGTTCTTAAAGGGGAGAGTCGATCTTGCTCTCCATCCACACCCTGGTCATTGCAGCCTTGAATCTCCGCCTGGAGAGACCTGTGCATCAATTCTGCTGGAAATAACAATGGAGAGGCCCAGGAAAAGAGCTCAGAGTGCAGCCCCCTTAGTCTCTTCTAAATCGATGCAAGGAAGCTCAAATCAAAATGAACCTCCAAAGTGCTGCTCAGTACCCAAAACTCTTTCACACAGCGCTGAATCTATCTAGAAGTGTCTCTCTCTCTCTCTCAGAATGCATGGTGCAAAAATGTCGCCGACAAAAAAAGGCTGGAAGCGGCCGCCTTTAAATAGCGCACCCCCAGTCCCTTCCCGACGTCAAAACGCTCCCCTCAACCTGTTGTTGCTAGCGCCAGGCGGAAAGGCAGGGGGCGCCACTCAATATCTGGTCCGGGGCATTGCACGCTCGACTGATATCACGATCTGCGGGCGCAGGAGATCGTGGCGGTAGTGTTTAGCACCGCCGCAAAATGTCTGGTCAATTTTGCGAGCGGTGCAAACATCACCGCGCCCAGGCGTTAGTTGCTTTGCGCCCCATTAGCGCCCTCTTAGGGCACTAACGGGAGGCGCTAAGCAACCGAATTCTTCCCCCATATGCTTTGTTAACCACTCTGTCAATCTGTCCTGCCACCTTCAGGGACCTATGCACATTAACTCCCAGGTCCCTCTATCCCTGCACACTCTTTAAAATTGCGCCATTAAGTGTATATTGCCTCTCCCAGTTCCTTCTGACAAAATGCATCACCTCACATTTCTCTGTATTAAATTCTATCTGCCACTTTTCTGCCCATTCTTGACACTGCGGCAGCGGCGGCGGACCTCAGTGGAGCGAGGTAGTGGCGGAGCGACTACAAGAGGCGGCGGCAGCAGGTAGGCCTCACAGCGGCAGCGGACCTAAGTGGAGCGAGGCAGCAGCAGAGCGACTACAAGATGCGGCGGCAGCAGGTAGGCCTCACAGCGGCAGCAGCGGCGGACCTAAGTGGAGCGAGGCAGCATCGGAGCGACTACAAGAGGCAGCGGCAGCAGGTAGGTTTACCAATCTCTGAGGGAGGGAGAGAGAGAAGTAAAAAGTAATCAAAGTCTGACGTCACCAGAAAGCAGGTAAGTGATTGGTTGGTGAGTATTTCTCTCTTTTTCCAAACTTAAACTCTGTGGTCTATAGTTTAGAGGGTGTCTGTGGTGTAGCGGGGACTGTTTGTAAACCAGGGCCCTTAAGTATATCATTTAACTGTAGTGTAATTGGTGGGATTGATTTGATTTAATTTAATTTGAATTAATTAAAGGGTAAGTCATGGCAGGAGAACTCGGCCCCGTGGTATGCTCCTCCTGCGCTATGTGGGAACTCAGGGACACTTCCTGTGTCCCTGACGACCATGTGTGCAGGAAGTGTATCCAGCTGCAGCTACTGGCAGACCGCATTGCGGCGCTGGGGCTGCGATTGGCTACATACTGGACCATTCGCGATGCTGAGGACATCGTGGATATCACGTTTAATCAGTTGGTCACAATGCAGGTAAAAGTTGCACAGGCAGAAAGGGAATGGGTGACCACCAGGCAGAGTAGTAGGTGCAGGCAGGTAGTGCAGGATTCCACTGTGACCATCCCCCTCTCAAACAGATATACCACTTTGGATACTGTTGGTGGGGTGGCTTATCAGGGGAAAGCAGCAGCAGCCAAAATCCTGGCACCAGGGGTAGTTCTGCTGCACAGGATGGGAGGAAAAAGAGGGGTAGAGCTATAGTCACATGGACAAAAGAGCTGATCTCAAGAGGTGAGGTGAGAGTGACTGCCCTTGACATCAAGGCAGCATTTGATCGAGTGTGGCATCAAGGAGCCCTAGCAAAACTGAAGTCAATGGGAATCAAGGGGAAAACTCTCCATTGGTTGGAATCATACCTAGCACAAAGGAAGTTGGCTGTGGTTGTTGGAGGTCATTCATCTCAATCACATGACATCACTGCAGGAGTTCCTCAGGGCAGTGTCCTAGGCCCAACCATCTTCAGCTGTTTCATCAATGACCTTCCCTCCATCATAAGGTCAGAAGTGGGGATGTTCGCTGATGATTGCACACTGTTCAGCACCATTCGAGACTCGTCAGATACTGACGCAGTCCGTGTCCATATGCAGCAAGACCTGGACAACATTCAGACTTGGGCTGACAAGTGGCAAGTAACATTCGCACCACACAAGTGCCAGGCAATGACAATCTCCAACAAGCGAGACTCTAACCATCTCCCCTTGACATTCAATGGCATTACCATCGCTGAATCCCCCACTTTCAACATCCTGGGGGTTACCATTGATCAGAAACTGAACTGGACCAGCCATATAAATACTGTGGCTACAAGAGCAGGCCAGAGGCTGGGAATTCTGTGGCGAGTGTCTCACCTCCTGACTCCCCAAAGCCTTTCCACCATCTACAAGGCACAAGTCAGGAGTGTGATGGAATACTCTCCACTTGCCTGGATGAGAGCAGCTCCAACAACACCCAAGAAGCTCGACACCATTCAGGATAAAGCAGCCCGCTTAATTGGCACTCCATCCACCTTCAACATTCACTCCCTCCACCACCGGCGCACTGTGGCTGCAGTGTGTACCATCTACAAGATGCACTGCAGCAACGCGCCAAAGCTCCTTCAACAGCACCTTCCAAACCCGCGACCTCTACCACTTAGAAGGACAAGGACAGCAGACGCATGGGAACATCACCACCTACAAGTTCCCCTCCAAGCCACACACCATCCTGACTTGGACCTGTATCGCCGTTGCTTCACTGTCACTGGGCCAAAATCCTGGAACTCCCTTCCTAACAGCATTGTGGGTGTACCTACACCATATGGACTGCAGCGGTTCAAGAAGGTGGCTCACCACCATCTTCTCAAGGGCAATTAAGGATGGGCACTAAATGCAGGCCTAGCCAGCCAGCGACGCCCACGTCCCATCAATGAAAAAAACATTAAAAAAATAGGGGATTCTATTGTAAGGGGAATAGATAGGAGTTTATGCGGCCGCAAACGAGACTCCAGGATGGTGTGTTGCCTCCCCGGTGCAAGGGTCAAAGATTTCTCAGAGCGGCTGCAGAACATTTTGGAAGGGGAGGGTGAACAGCCAGTTGTCGTGGTGCATATAGGTACCAACGATATAGGTAAAAAACGGGATGAGATCCTAAAAGCTGAATATAGGGAGTTAGGAGGTAAATTTAAAAATCGGACCTCAAAGGTAGTAATCTCAGGATTGCTACCAGTGCCACGTACTAGTCAGAGTAGAAATAGAAGGATATTTCAGATGAATACGTGGCTAGAGGAATGGTGCAAGGGGGAGGGATTCAAATTCCTGGGACATTGGAACCGGTTCTGGGGGAGGTGGGACGGTTTGCACCTGGGCAGGGCCAGGACCGATGTCCTAGGGGGAGTGTTTGCTAGTGCTCTGGGGGAAGGTTTAAACTAAAATGGCACAGGGTTGGGAACCTGAGCAGGGAGACAGAGGAAAGGAAAAAAGTATAAAAGCAAAAGACAGGAAGGAGAAAAACAAAAGTGGCAGTCAGAGAAATCAACGGTTTAAATCAAACATGACCACAGTAAATAATAATTCTAAAAGGCCTAAGAGTGTTAAAAAAACAAGCCTGAAGGCTTTGTGTCTTAATGCAAGGAGCATTCGTAATAAGGTGGATGAATTAGCTGCGCAAATAGAGGTAAACAAATATGATATGATTGGGATTACGGAAACATGGCTCCAGGGTGGCCAAGGCTGGGAACTCAACATCCAGGGGTATTCAATATTCAGGAAAGATAGGTAAAAAGGAAAAGGAGGTGGGGTAGCATTGCTGGTAAAAGAGGGGATTAACACAATTGTAAGGAAGGATATTAGCGCTGATGATGTGGAATCTGTATGGGTAGAACTGAGAAATACCAAGGGGCAGAAAACATTAGTGGGAGTGGTATATAGACCTCCAAACAGTAATGCGGAGGTTGGGGATGTCATTAATAGGGAAATTAGAGAAGCGTGCAATAAGGGCACAGCAGTTATCATGGGTGACTTTAATTTACATATAGATTGGGCTAACCAAATTAGTAACAATACTGTGGAGGAGGAATTCCTGGAGTGTATCCGGGATGGTTTCCTGGACCAATGTGTCGAGGAACCAACTAGAGATCAGGCCATCTTAGACTGGGTATTATGTAATGAGAAAGGATTAATTAGCAATCTTGTTGTACGAGGCCCCTTGGGTCGGAGCGATCATAATATGATAGAATTTTTCATTAAGATGGAGAGTGAAGTAGTTGACTCAGAGACTAGGGTGCTGAATTTAAATAAAGGAAACTACGATGGTATGAGGCGCGAGTTGGGTAGGATTGATTGGGGAATGTTACTCAAAGGGTTGACGGTGGATAGGCAATGGCAAACATTCAAAGACGGCATGGATGAACTACAGAATTTGTTCATCCCAGTTTGGCATAAAAATAAAACAAAAAAGGTGACTCAACCGTGGCTAACAAGGAAAATTAGGGATAGCATAAGATCCAAGGAGAGGACATATAAATTGACCATAAAAAGCAGTAAACCTGAGGATTGGGAGCAGTTTAGGATTCAACAAAGGAGGACAAAGGGATTAATTAAGAAGGGGAAAATAGTGTATGAGAGTAAGCTTTCAGGGAATATAAAAACTGACTGTAAAAGCTTCTATAGATATGTGAAGAGAAAAAGATTGGTGAAGTCAAGCGTAGGTCCCTTGCAGTCAGAATCAGGGGAATTTATAATGGGGAACAAAGAAATGGCAGACCAACTAAATACATATTTTGGTTCTGTCTTCACAAAGGAGGACACAAATAACCTCCCAGAGATGTCGGGGAGCATAGGGTCTGATGAAAGGGAGGAACTGAAAGAAATCAGTATTTGTAGGGAAATGGTGTTAGGGAAATTGACGGGATTGAAGGTCGATAAATCCCCAGGGCCTGATAATCTACATCCTAGGGTACTTAAGGAAGTCGCCCTAGAAATAGTAGATGCATTGCTGGTCATCTTCCAACATTCGATAGGCTCTGGAACAGTACCCATGGATTGGAGGGTAACTAATGTTACCCCACTATTCAAAAAAGGTGGTAGAGAGAAAACGGGGTATTATAGACTGGTAAGCCTGACATCAGTAGTGGGGTAAATGCTAGTGTCCATTATAAAAGATGTAATAGCAGAGCACTTGGAAAACAGTGTCAGTATCGGACAAAGTCAACATGGATTTACAAAAGGTAAATTGTGCTTGACTAATCTACTGGAATTTTTTGAGAATGTAACTGGTAAAATAGATAAGGGAGACCCAGTGGATGTGGTGTATTGGGACTTTCAAAAGGCTTTCGAAAAGGTCCTGCATAAGAGATTAGCGTGTAAAGTTAAGGCACATGGGATTGGGGGCAAGGTATTGACTTGGATAGAGAACTGGTTGGCAGACAGAAAGCAAAGAGTTGGAATAAACGGCTCTTTTTCCGAGTGGCAGGCAGTGACTAGTGGGGTACCGCAGGGATCAGTCCTTGGGCCCCAGCTATTCACAATATATATCAATGATCTAGACAAGGGAACTAGGTATAATATCTCCAAATTTGCAGACGACACAAAGCTGGGTGGGCGTGTGTGCTGTGAGGAGGATGCCGAGAAACTCCAGTATGACTTGGACAGGTTGGGTGATTGGGCAGAAGCATGGCAGATGCAATATAACGTGGATAAATGCGAGGTTACCATTTTGGTGGCAAAAACAGGAAGGCAGATTATTATCTGAATGGCAATAGATTGGGAGAAGAGGAAGTGCAACGAGACCTGGGTGTCCTTGTGCACCAGTCGCTGAAGGTAAGCATGCAGGTGCAGCAGGCGGTTAAGAAGGCAAATGGTATGTTGGCCTTCGTAGCGAGAGGGTTTGAGTGCAGGAACAAGGATGTCTTGCTGCAGTTGTACAGGGCCTTGGTGAGACCACATCTTGAGTATTGTGTGCAGTTTTGGTCGCCTTCTCTGAGGAAGGATGTTCTTGCCATGGAGGGAGTGCAGCGAAGATTCACCAGGCTGATACCTGGGGTGGCAGGAATGACGTATGAGGAGAGATTGGGTCGATTGGACTTGCACTCGCTGGAGTTTAGAAGAATGAGAGGGGATCTCATTGAAACTTATAAAATTCTAACAGCACTGGACAGACTAGATGCAGGAAGAATGTTCCCGATGGTCGGGGAGTCCAGAACCAGGGGTCACAGTCTAAGGATAAGGGGTAAGCCATTTAGGACAGAGCTGAGGAGGAATTTCTTCACCCAGAGAGTGTGAACCTGTGGAATTCTCTACCACAGAAGGCAGTTGAGGCCAATTCATTAAATATATTCAAGAAGGAGTTGGATATATTTATGGGGGATTTTAACTATCATATTAATTGGACAAATCAAATTGGGCAGGGCTGCCTTGAGGATGAGTTCATTGAGTGTATTAGGGATGGGTTTCTTGAGCAGTATGTAACTGAACTGACCAGGGGGCAAGCAACCTTAGATCTGGTCCTGTGTAACGAGACGGGATTAATTAAAAATGTCCTCGTAAAGGATCCCCTTGGAATGAGTGACCATAACATGGTTGAATTCCATATTCAATTAGAGGGTGAGAAAGTTGGATCTCAAACAAGCGTGCTAAGCTTTAATAAAGGAGACTATGAAGGTATGAGAGCGGAATTGAGTAGAGTGGATTGGGAAAATAGATTAAAGGGTAAGATGATACATGATCAGTGGTGTACATTTAAGGAGTTATTTTACAACTTCCAAAAAAAATATATTCCACTGAGAAGAAAAGGGTGTAAAAGAAAAGACAGCCATCCATGGCTAAGTAAAGAAATTAAGGATAGTATTCGACTAAAAACAAGGGCATATAAGGTAGCCAAATCTAGTGGGAGGATAGAGGATTGGGAAAACTTTAAAAGACAGCAAAAAATAACAAAAGGATTGATTAAGAAAGGGAAGATAGATTATGAAAGTAAATTAGCAAAAAATATAAAAACAGATAGTAAGAGTTTTTATAGTTATATAAAAAGAAAAAGGGTGGCTAAAGTAAATGTTGGTCCCTTAGAGGATGAGACCGGGAAATTAATGGTGGGAAATATGGAGATGGCAAAAACACTGAATGAATATTTTACATCAGTCTTTACAGTAGAAGACACTAAGAATATCCCAACACTGGACAAACAGGGGGCTAAAGGGGGGGAGGAGCTAAACACGATCAAAATCACTAAGGAAGTGGTACTCGGTAAAATAATGGGACTCAAGGCGGATAAATCACCTGGACCTGATGGCTTACATCCTAGGGTCTTGAGGGAAGTGGCGGTAGGGATTGTGGATGCATTGGTAATAATTTTCCAAAACTCCCTGGACTCGGCAAAGGTCCCAGCAGACTGGAAAACTGCCAATGTAACACCCTTATTTAAAAAGGGCAGTAGACAGAAAGCTGGAAACTATAGACCGGTTAGCCTAACATCTGTGGTAGGTAAAATTTTGGAGTCCATTATTAAGGAGATAGTAACAGGACATTTGAATAATCATAATTTAATAGGACAAAGTCAGCATGGTTTTATGAAGGGGAAGTCATGTTTGACAAATTTGCTGGAGTTCTTTGAGGAAGTAACGTATAGGGTGGATAAAGGGGAACCAGTGGACGTAGTGTATTTAGACTTCCAAAAGGCATTTGACAAGGTGCCACACAAAAGATTATTGCTTAAGATAAAAAATCACGGGATTGGGGGTAATATTCTGGCATGGATAGAGGATTGGCTATCTAACAGAAGGCAGAGAGTTGGGATAAATGGTTCATTCTCAGACTGGCAATCAGTAACTAGTGGTGTTCCGCAGGGGTCAGTGCTGGGTCCCCAACTCTTTACAATCTATATTAACGATTTGGAGGAGGGGACCGAGTGTAACATATCAAAGTTTGCAGATGATACTAAGATGGGAGGGAAAGTAGTGAGTGAGGAGGACATAAAAAACCTGCAAGGGGACATAGACAGGCTAAGTAAGTGGGCAGAGATTTGGCAGATGGAATACAATACTGATATGCACTTTGGCAGGAAAAATAGTAGAGCAAGTTATTATCTTAATGGCAAGAAACTGGAAAGTACTGAAGTACAAAGGGATCTGGGGGTCCTGGTGCACGAAACTCAAAAGGTTAGTATGCAGGTGCAGCAAGTGATTAAGTAGGCCAATGGAATGTTGGCTTTCATTGCTAGGGGGATAGAATATAAAAATAGGGAGGTATTGCTTCAGTTGTACAAGGTATTGGTGAGACCGCACCTGGAATACTGCGTACAGTTTTGGTGTCCATACTTAAGAAAGGACATACTTGCTCTCGAGTCAGTACAAAGAAGGTTCACTCAGTTAATCCCAGGGATGAGGGGATGGACATATGAGGAGAGGTTGAGTAGATTGGGACTCTACTCATTGGAGTTCAGAAGAATGAGAGGCGATCTTATTGAAACATATAAGATTGTGAAGGGGTTGGATCGGGTGGATGCGGGGAAGATGTTCCCGATGATGGGTGAAACTAGAACTAGGGGGCATAGTCTTAGAATGAGGGGCTGCTCTTTCAAAACTGAGATGAGGAGGAACTACTTCACTCAGAGGGTGGTAGGTCCATGGAATATGCTGCCCCAAAAAGCTGTAGAAGCTACATCATTACATAAATTTAAAACAGAAATAGACAGTTTCCTAGAAGTAAAGGGAATTAAAGGTTACGGGGAGCGGGCAGGAAATTAGACATGAGTCTAGGTTCGGATCGGTCATGGCCCTGTGGGTAACGGAGCGGGCCCAGGGGCCGTGTAGCCTGATCCTGCTCCTATTTCGTGTGTCTAATTCTGTTAGATTCAGGAGATGGTTCTGGGATAGTGGATTGGCGGTTAGGATCAGATCAGCCATGATCTTATTGAATGGCGGAGCAGGCTCGAGGGGCCGATTGGCCTACTCCTGCTCCTATTTCTTATGTTCTTATGTTCTTATGTTCTTAAGGCTAAAGGGATCAAGGGATATGGAGAGAAGGCAGGAACGGGGTACTGAATTTGGATGATCAGCCATGATCTCATTGAATGGCGGAGCAGGCTCGAGGGGCCAAATGTCTCTGAGGCATACAGCAGGGCGGGTATCATTGCTGCTCTGTAGACCATGAGCTTAGTGCTGGGTTTGAGGTCCTGGTCTTCAAACACTCTCTTCCTCAGGCGACCGAAGGTTGCACTGGCACACTGAAGGCAGTGTTGGACTTCGTCATCGACATCTGCCCTTGTTGACAGTAGGCTCTCGAGTTATGGAAAGTGGTCCACATTGTCCAAGGCCTTGTCGTGGATTTTGATAATCAGGGGGCAGTACTGTGTGGCGGGGGCAGGTTGGTAGAGGACCTCTGTCTTACGGATGTTTAGTGTAAGGCCCATGCTCTCGTTTGCTTCAGTGAAGGTGTTGCCTGCATACTGTAATTCGACAACAGAGGATGGGACGACCTTGGATCTGGTCTGGAGGCGACGGAGTTTGAACAGTTTCTCGTTTGTTCTGTGAATTAGCTCCACTCCAGCGGGGAGCTTACTGAGGGTGAGATGGAGATGGAGCATTGCAGCAAGGAAGATCGAGAAGAGCGTTGGTGCGATGACACAGCCTTGCTTGACCCCGGTTCGTATGTGAATTGGGTCTGTGGTGGAACCGTTGGTCAGGATCACGGCTTGCATGTCATCGTGAAGCAGGCGGAGGATTCTGACAAACTTTTGAGGGCAGCCGAGTTTGAGGAGGACACTCCATAATCCCTCACGGTTGACAGTGTCGAAGGCCTTTGTGAGATGAAAGAGGGCCATGTACAGTGGTTGGTGCTGTTCCCTGCATTTCTCTTATAATTGACATGCGGTGAAGATCATGTCCATTGTGCCCCTTAGTGGGCTGAATCCGCATTGTGACTCTGAGAGGAGCTCTTCAGACACTGTGAGAACGCGATTGAGGAGGATTCTTGCGATGACTTTCCCTGTGGCAGACAGCAGGGAAACTCCTCTGTAATTACCGCAATCGAACTTGTCACCTTTCTTGAAGATGGTCACAATTACGGCGTCTCTGAGATCCCCTGGCATGCTCTCCTCCTTCCACATAAGAGAAATTAGTTCATGAATTCACGCCAGTAGTGCTTCTCCACCATGCTTTAGTGCCTCGGCAGGGATTCCACTAATTCGCTGATAAAAAGCCTTTTTATTGCCTTTTATGTCTTTTGATAATTTCCTCTCATAACCTTCCATCACCTTTCTAATCTTTTTTTTTACCTTTCATATATTCTTTATATTAGTCTTGGTTTTCATTGTCATTTTCTGTCCTATGTGCAAAATGCTTCTACTTTTGTTGATAATTTGATTTTATCTCCCTATTCTTCCGTGGAGCCCCAGTCATTGATATACACCTTTTATTCTAACTTGGGGGATATTCCTGATTTGTAACCCTTCCATCTCCTGTTCAAATATGTTTCATTGCTAATTCATGGTTCTATTTGCCAACTTTTCTCCTATTTCACCTGGTGAGATTCTTTTTTACCTTGTTATCGTATCTTTTCCGGTAAAGTGCCCTTGCTCTTGACTTTTCTTTCCCCTTTTCTATGCTTACACTGAACCCAAAGTCATCACTGTTTCCCACAACTTTAACATTACTATTAATATACGCCTCTCTAACTTGTCTCCAAATTTCACCCTCCATTTTCTTTCCACTCCAGTTTGTAATGTGCCCCAACCATGTCTCCGATCCTTTGCTTTTCCTCAGATCAATGCAAAGGGATTCTGTCTGTACCACTTCTCCCGGTGACCATGAAGCTATTGGAATGTCATAACACCCCAACTGGTTCACTCATGTCCTTTAGGGAAGCAAGTCTGCTGGTGGTACCCGATCTGGTCTATATGTGAGTCCAGTCCCACACCAATGTGGTTGACTTCCCTTCAAAATGGCCCAGCAAAGCCACACAGTTCATGGAAACTAGGGATGGGCGATAAATACCAGCCTTGCCAGAGTCGTCCACATCCCGAGAACTAATAATAATAAAAAAGGGTCCTGCCCTCCTTGGCAGTGGCTTGGCATCCCACCCCTCCATGTGGGGCGACTGCCACAGATTCTGGTCGCACAGGAAAGGTGGGCACCAATGAAACACTTCAATTGGGCCATCCGCCCAATAGTCCCACGCAAATGAGAAGCCCTTCCATTGATCCTGATGTGCCAAATAACTGCCCGAATCCGAAGTTAAAGTTTAAGACTGAAGCCTTTTATTAAATAAGAATCATGGCAGAGTTAACAGAGTCCATCATCGACCGAGCCCTTGGTAGAACATACCAGAAGAGGGGCGGGGCCAGGGAGGAGCATTAGTTGTTCCCCCTAGTGGAACATTTCAGACATTACAAGTGCAAGTACAAATATCAGAACACAGTTATTTCATCACATTCACCCCCTGCTATAGATTCAGTCTGTCAGGTGGTCTGATAATCCTCTGGGAACGACGTAACTCTTGCTGAGGCTCCTCCCGGAGTACTAACTCCAGTTCATTCGAATTCCCAGAATCATCAGTATTTTCCACACTGAGGGTTTGTGTCTCTGAAGGTCCAATACCACGATTGAAAACTCTACTCTCAGAGTCGAACTCTTTTCGAGCTCCAGCAGGTGCAAGATCTTTAATAGAGACCGTATCCTCTCGCCCATCCGAATATTGAATATACGCATACTGGGGATTAGCATGGAGGAGTTGTACTTCCTCCACCAGTGGATCAGTCTTGTGGCCTCTCACATGTCTGCGCAACAACACAGGGCCCGTGGTCGTCAACCATGTGGGTAACGATACTCCATTAGTAGCTTTTCTTGGAAAACTAAACATCCTTTCATGAGGGGTGGCATTCGTCGCTGTACACAAAAGAGACCTTATGGAATGCAGCACGTCTGGCAGGACATCCTGCCAGCGAGAGGTCGGCAGGCCTCGTGACTTCAGAGACAGTACGATAGCCTTCCACACTGTCGCATTTTCTTTCTCGACCTGCCCATTACCACGAGGGTTATAGCTGGTAGTTCTACTCGTTGCAATCCCCTTCGATAGCAAAAACTGTCGTAATTCTTCGCTCATAAAGGAAGAACCCCTATCACTATGTATATAGTTAGGCATGCCGAACAAGGAAAACAGTTGGCAGAGGCATTTAATTACAACAGCACTAGTCACATCCGGACAGGGGATAACAAAAGGGAACCGAGAGTACTCGTCTATAATATTAAGAAAATAGACATTACGGTCACTCGATGGAAGGGGACCTTTAAAATCGAGACTCAAACACTCAAATGGTCAAGTTGCTTTAATAAGATGAGCTGGCTCGGACGGCTTATAGAAGCGGGGTTTGCATTCAGCACAAACATGACAGGTTCTGGTCATTGTCCGGACCTCCTCAATAGAGTAGGGTAGATTGTGGGACTTAATGAAGTGGTTCATTCTGGTAACCCCAGGGTGGCAGAGTGCGTCGTGGAGACTTTGAAGCTTATCTGTACCTAGACTAGCACATACTCCTCGTGACAAAGCATCCGATGGCTCATTAAATACTCCAGGCCTGTACTGAATATCATAGTCATATGTTGACAGTTCTATTCACCATCTTAAAATCTTATCATTTTTGATCTTGCCTCTCTGCTTAGTGTTGAACATAAAGGCCACAGATCGCTGGTCAGTAATGAGCGTAAAACGTTGGCCAGCGAGATAATGTCTCCAATACCTGACTGCTTCAATAATTGCCTGTGCCTCCTTTTCCACTGAAGAATGTCGAACTTCTGGTCCTTGCAATGTACGAGAGAAGAAGGCTACTGGTCTACCAGCTTGGTTAAGAGTTGCTGCCAACGCAAAATCAGATGCATCACTTTCCACTTGAAATGGATCTTCTCATCCACGGCACATACCACTGCCTTCTCAATGTCCCGTTTGATATTAAGGAAAGCCTCCTGAGCTTCTGCCGATAGCGGAAAAGACGTCGACTTAATAAGAGGTCGGACTTTATCTGAGTAGCTAGCCACCCACTGGGCATAGTACGAGAAGAATCCCAGACACCTTCTTAAGGCTTTTACAGTGTGAGGTAAAGGTAATTCCTTAAGAGGGCGTAATCTTTCAGGGTCTGGCCCGATTACCCCATTCTCCACAACGCAACCAAGAATACACAAACGTGTAGTATTGAAGGTACACTTGTTTTCGTTGTAGGTCAGGTTTAACCTCTTTGCAGTCTCTAGGAACTTCGCGAGATTTTGATCATGCTCCCGTTGGTCACGCCCACAGATGGTAACATTGTCCAGGTATGGGAATGTTGCTTCCAACGCGTATTCATCCACCATACGATCCATCTCCCGTTGGAAGACGGATACCCCATTCGTCACTCCAAAGGGCACCCGAAGGAATTGGAACAGGCGCCCATTAGCTTCGAAGGCCGTATAAGGTCGGTCTTCTATTTTGATGGGGAGTTGATGGTAGGCAGACTTTAAATCAATGGTGGAGAACACGCGGTACTGAGCTATCTGGTTCACCATCTCAGAAATACGAGGCAAAGGATAGGCGTCTAATTGGGTATACAAGTTTATAGTCTGGCTATAATCGACCACAAGTCTTTTCTTCTCATTAGTTTTAACCACCACCACCTGGGCACGCCACGGGCTACCACTGTGTTCGACGATTCCCTCCCGTTGAAGCCTTTCCACTTCCTCTTTTATAAATGTTTTATCTTCTGAACTATACCGTCGACTCTTAGTCGCTATAGGTCTACAATTAGGAGCAAGGTTCGCAAACAAAGAAGGTGGGCTTACGTTTAAAGTAGAAAGGCCGCAGACTGTGAGCGGAGGCTGGGATCCACCATACTTAAGGGTACCGCTCTCATGCTGACACTGGAAGTCCAAGCCTAACATTAAGTTCACACACAACTGAGGTAATATGAGGAGTTTAAAATCCTTATACTCCGTATCCTTAACGGTCAATGTGACTTTACAATATCCAGTTACCTCCGAAGTAAGGGATTTGGACGCCATCACAATTTCACTTCGAGTAGGATACACCTTCATTGAACAGGAGTTAACAAGGTTGGGGTGTATAAAACTTTCAGTACTGCCACAGTCTATCAAACACCCAGTAGGACGACCATTAATCTTAATGTCCATCATAGATTTTGACAAGGAACACGGTATGGTCTGGTCAACCGTAGCCGAGGCTAGAGTAAAACGATAGGCGGCAGCAGAGAAGACATCGGGTACAGGATTACCCTTACACACTTTACTAAAATGTCCCCGTTTCTTACATTTAAAACAGGTAGCCTCTCTGGCTGGGCAACTTTGCCTGGGGTGTTTAGATTGGCCACAAAAATAACACTTAGACCCATGGGGCACAGCCGCAACAATAGGATTAAGTGGGGGCTCCATTGGTGTTATGGATGCCTCCATACTCGGAACACACGAGGCTGAGAGAGATGCATGGGCTGATGCATACACTTCTGAATTCTTCTGGGCTACATCTAACGATCGAGCAGCAGCGACAACCGTTTTTAAAACTAACGAGTCGTTCTCGAGGAGTCTCTGTCTAATATAATTAGATCGGAGGCCAGATATGAAAGAATCGCGGATGGCTTCTTCCTGATACACTATGGCAGAGACAGCCTTGTAGTTGCAACCCTTAGCCAAAGCCTTAAGGTCCTGCAGGAAATCGTCCAGAGATTCCTCGGGTAATTGCCTGCGAGTAGACAGGAGATACCTGGCGTATACTTCGTTAACCGACTTAAGGTACTGGGCTTTAAGAGCTGCGAGGGCCTCTTCATATGTAGTAATATCTTCAATTATAGAGTAAGTTTGATGACTTACCAAGTTGGTTAGAAGACCCAACTTGTTAACCGTCGGATCGGTCGATGATGCGATGAAGTGTTCAAAACATCGGAGCCAATGCGTAAATTTCTTCGACACATCTGCCGAATGGGGATCGATATCCAGACGCTCTGGTTTCAAAAATCGATCCATCTTCCAAAAGTAGTTATTTAATAAAATTGATGTGCCAAATAACTGCCCGAATCCGAAGTTAAAGCTTAAGACTGAAGCCTTTTATTAAATAAGAATCATGGCAGAGTTAACAGAGTCCATCATCGACCGAGCCCTTGGTAGAACATACCAGAAGAGGGGCGGGGCCAGGGAGGAGCATTAGTTGTTCCCCCTAGTGGAACATTCCAGACATTACAAGTGCAAGTACAAATATCAGAACACAGTTATTTCATCACAGATCCCCTCCCCCAAACTCTAGGAGCGGTGAGAGTTGGAGGGCTCCACCAGGCAGAATCCCAGCCCAACCACCTGGATTGCCAAACATGGAAGTGTGTCTATCTCTACAGGAGTTTCCAAATAAAACAGGTCCAGCTGCAAAGGCTTGCTTTACATTCTGTGTTGTTACATTGGAGGAGCATCTAATGTACCTGCATCATTAAAAAAAACTGCATATTTTAAAAAAATTTCCAGGCCGCTCTTTACTACAGCCATCACATCCGTTCCAGTAACATTTGTTGCAACATATTGGAGGATTGGGATTCCCATCTCTTCATAATTCTACGGTAACAAGTGAAAAGATATTACCACATGGCACAACTGTACAGTTACTGAAAAACCTCTGTGTTGAGAGGACTGTCCTCGGTGCCCAGGTGTTGCAGCAGTATCCATGGCCTGGATGGTCTGAGCTTTAAAGAGAGTTAGGAGATTTTGATGGGATCGCCACTTATTGATTATCCTTGCCTTCTCTTTCATTTTTAAACTTTGTAGGTCCTTCACCTTAAGTTCTCTATAAAAAAAAAGAGAATGTTATTAAAAAGCCTTCCACACTGAATGAGAGCGAATGACCATGTGTCCAGGTGTGGTGTTTCATTGTGAGTTTTTTTTACCGCATTATCTGAATGGAGGAATGTCAATGTTTTGGGGTATCAGCCACCGAGGAACAGCACTGAGGTTTGAGCTGCCCAAGACGAGTGAGCTCAGTTGTGGGCTGAATGGTGAAGTGGGCCGCAAACTGTCATAGAAACATAGAAGATAGGAGCAGGAGGCCATTCGGCCCCTCAAGCCTGCTCCGCCATTCAATGAGATCATGGCTGATCATCCAAATTCAGTACCCTGTTCCTGCCTTCTCTCCATATCCCTTGATCCCTTTAGCCTTAAGAAATATATCTAACTCCTTCTTGAATATATTTAATAAATTGGCCTCTACTGCCTTCTGTGGTAGCGAATTCCACAGGTTCACCACTCTCTGGGTGAAGAAATTCCTCCTCATCTCTGTCCTAAATGGCTTACCCCTTATCCTTAGACTGTGACCCCTGGTTCTGGACTCCCCGACCATCGGGAACATCCTTCCTGCATCTAGTCTGTCTAGTGCTGTTAGAATTTTATAATTTTCAATGAGGTCCCCTCTCATTCTTCTAAACTCCAGCGACCCAATCGACCCAATCTCTCCTCATACGTCATTCCTGCCATCCCAGGTATCAGCCTGGTGAATCTTCGCTGCACTCCCTCCATGGCAAGAACATCCTTCCTCAGATAAGGCGACCAAAACTGCACACAATACTCAAGATGTGGTCTCACCAAGGCCCTGTACAACTGCAGCAAGACATCCTTGTTCCTGTACTCAAACCCTCTCGCTACGAACATAAGAACATAAGAAATAGGAGCAGGATATTTATCGATAAGATTAAAGATCGAATTGGGAACTGGAGTTAAATTTGAATAAAACTTCTTAACGTGGAAGAATTTTTCCTCATTGATAAAACACGACTCAAATGTTTTCTTGAGACACAAAATCAAATGTGATCATTGTTGTGTATGTACCTTTAAGGGAATAACTGGTCTCAGACTGCAGTACCGGCAGTGACCACCCCTGTATAAAAGGCCCTAGCAGGCTTCTGTAGTTTCAGTTTCCAGGTTGTCTCCATTCAGTAAAGACTTGTTATAATCAACTCCTGCAGTCCGTGTCTCAATTATACACGGACATAATACTGGCGACGAGTAAGAAACGAACTTACCTGCAACTCGGCAGTACCTCAGAGGACGTTATTGAAGGTCGAAGCCAGAAGAAAGAAAAAAAAAAAAATTCAAAGAAACTCGAGAAACGGGCGTCGACCGTGGGCAACCGCCCTCCAAATCATCGAATTGAAAAGTTGCAGGAGAGACTGTCGAGAGCCTGGCTTGGTTCTCCAGTCTGTGGTTTCCCAGCTAATCGGGCTGGTGGCAGGTAGTGCACTGATCCTTCCTGGGCTGCGGCGGGCTAGAGCTCGATCGGGTGGCTCTGCAACGGGGCTGGGCAGCGAGTCGGGAAGCAAAGAGAGAGAGAGGGTGGAGCACACAGGGCGCGGCCGGTGCTTCGACGCCGGGCAGCGTTCGGACCTAAGAAGAGGGAGGGAAGTGTCCCAGAGGGTCCACTCCATGACGGGAACAGTTCTTCAATTAACGGAGCAAATATTGCAGCGCGATAGGAAAATAAAAATACCGCGGAGAGCGGCGTTGGCAGCAGCGATTGGGGAGGCGCGAAGACCATAGGGCGTCGCCATTACAGGATAGTAAAATAATTATAATCGCCAGCAAGAGCGTTGGCAGCAGCGGCAGCGGCGGGAAAGCGCGGGAGGCGCCATCTTAACTCGGCGGGGAAGAAGGAAAAGCGCGGGAGGCGCCATTTTGATCCATCGGGAACGAAGGCAAAGCGCGGGAGGCGCTGTCTTAGATTTTCAAGATGCCAAAGACTGGCGATATCACTGCCTTCGATAATGCAATAGAAGATTGGACCACGTATGTGGAAAGAGTCGAGGTATATTGCGAGGGAAACGAAATAGCCGATGAGAAAAAGGCATCGGTATTGCTAAATTTAATGGGCGCAAGAACGTACGGCCTATTGCGGGACCTGATTACTCCAGCCAAACCGAAGGTGAAGAGTTTTAATGAAGTTGTTGCTATCCTACAGGAACACCTAAATCCTACACCGCTGCTGATAGCAGAAAGATTTAAATTCCACAGGAGAAATCAGCATAAAAATGAGAGCAATGCTGATTACCTTACGGAACTACGCAAGCTATCAAAGCACTGCCAGTTCGGAGCAGGACTGGCAGATACCTTACGGGACAAATTTGTCTGTGGACTCCTGAGTGAAGGAACCCAGAAGAGGTTACTCTCAGAGAAAGAGCTGACGCTAGATAAGGCTTTCAGCGTGGCAGTATCGTACGAAGCAGCAGCAAAGGGAGCTGCGGAAATACAACAAAAGCCACAGGAATACGGCACCCATGAAATGACACAGGGATTTGCGAAATGTTATCGCTGCGGCAGAACAAACCATGACCAGAAGGACTGCTGGTCCAAGGACAAAATATGCAGGCAATGCGGAAAGATGGGACACACTGCATGAGTTTGCAGGTCTGGGAAGAAGACCAACGACAACAAAAAGGCTACTAAGGAACCGTACAGGAAAGTACAAAAGATGACGGACAGTAGTTCCGAAGACCAGATGAGCGATAGTGAATCCGGGAACAAGAGACTAAGCTGTCTCAAACTTCACAACGTAATCGCAAAAGAGGATCACCGAACCATTTGGGTCACCCTCACAATAGCAGGGTCCCAAGTCAAAATGGAATTGGATACAGGATCAGTTCTAACCGTCATGAATCGATGAGACTACGAGCGGCTATTCTCACACATACCCTTGAGAGAGACATCCATTGTCTTCAGGACGTATACGGGGCAAAAAGTATGCCCCAGAGGAAAAATAAGGGCGCCTGTCAAATACAACGGCAAGAAAATACGGAAATTGTATCTCTACATTCTGCAAGATGGTGGACCACCATTATTGGGACGTGAATGGATCAGAAAGATAAGTTTAGACTGGCACTCCATTCAGGCACTGACGGTGGCTGGTAAAAAGGATGACGACGTCACTCCTGGACGATTGTCAACCATCTTAGCTGACGCCAAAGAGGTATTTCAACAAGAACTGGGCACTCTTAAAGGCGTAACCGCCTCGATAAAAATAGAGGAGAATGCAATTCCCAAGTTTTTCAAAGCAAGACCGGTACCATATGCAATTCGCCCAGCCGTCGAGGCAGAGCTGGAGCATCTGGAGAATGCAGGCGTGTTACCTAAGGTAGACTGGAGCGAGTGGGCGACACCCATCGTTCCTGTCATGAAGAAAACGTTAAACAATAAGTCTGAGGAGCCAAGGAAGGTTCGCATCTGTGGGGACTTCAAGGTGACGGTGAACCCAGTCCTTCACACAGTACAATATCCTCTTCCAAAGATAGAAGATATCTTCGCCTCACTATCTGGAGGGAAGCGTTTTACAAAAATTGACCTAGCACAAGCATATTTGCAGATGGAGGTTGAAGAATCCTCTAGGAAGTATCTCACGATAAACACTCACAAAGGTCTTTACCAGTATAATCGACTGGTATTCGGAGTAGCATCAGCTCCAGCGATATGGCAAAGAGCGATGGAACAAGTCCTGCAAGGGATTCCAGGGACTCAGTGTTACTTGGACGACATCCTAATGACAGGTGAAGATGACAGTGAACACCTTGCCAACCTAGAGCAGGTGCTCACTAGACTACGTGAACATGGGCTACGAGCCAATCACCCCAAGTGCGAGTTTTTTAAGAAACAGATATCGTATTGTGGCCACGTGATTGATGAAGAGGGGTTGCATAAGTCCCCTGACAAAATTTAAGCGGTAGTTAAGGCTCCAGTGCCTGAAAGTGTGTCGCAACTGAGGTCATTTCTCAGATTGGTGAATTACTACCATAAGTTTTTGCCGAATTTGTCCACAATTCTGCATCCACTGAACGCCCTATTATGAACGGGAGTAGCATGGAAATGGAGCGATGAATGTAAGCGGGCCTTTCAGAAGAGTAAGGACCTAATCACTTCAAGAGAAGTATTGGCTCACTACAACCCATCACTACCGATAAGACTGGCGTGTGATGCGTCTCCCTATGGCATTGGGGCGGTACTGTCACATAAATTCCTTGATGGTTCAGAGAGGCCGATAGCTTTTGCGTCACGCTCGTTAACTTCAGCCGAGCGTAACTACGCCCAGATTGACAGAGAGGCCCTCAGCTTGGTGTGGGGGGTGAAGAAGTTCAATCACTACCTGCACGGTCAGAAATTTACTCTACTAACTGATCATCAACCTCTCGTCTCCATTTTCAACCCTCAGAAGGGCGTACCGATAATGACGGCACAACGGCTACAGAGGTGGTCCCTTTTCCTAGGGGCACACCAATATGACATCGAGTACAAAGGAACTAAACAGCATGGGAATGCTGATGGATTGTCGCGCCTACCGTTGCCGACGGTGGAAGAAGAACTGGCAGTGGATCCAGTGGAGTTATTCCACTCGACTATAGTCGAATGTCTCCCTGTGACGAATGCAAACATAGAAAAGGAAACACGAAATGACCCGACACTCTCCTGGGTCTATGATTTAACGGTGAAAGGATGGCCAGCACATGGCGAACCACTGCTGCCCGCATTCTCGCCGAGAAGAGAACAGCTGCCAGTGTGCAGAGGAACCTTGATGTGTGGATCCAGAGTAGTAATTCCACCCAAATTGAAGGATAGAGTGCTCAATGAGCTTCATGAGGGTCATCTGGGAGGGGTAAAAATGAAGAACTTAGCCAGAGCGTTTGTGTGGTGGCCAGGAATCGATAGAGAAATCGAAGAGATGACCAAGAGCTGTACAGGATGCCAGAAGGTCCAAAACGCCCCACCACAAGCGCCTCTACATCCATGGGAGTGGCCCTCATCTCCATGGCAAAGGGTGCACATTGATTTTGCTGGTCCCTTTATGGACTCGATGTTTTTAATTGCGGTGGATGCACATTCAAAGTGGCCAGAGGTAATAAAAATGTCCTCAACCACCACAGAAAAAACTATCACAGTCTTACGAACCATATTCGCCAGGAATGGGCTGCCTGAACAGATTTGCTCTGACAATGGACCACAGTTTGTGTCTGAAGAGTTCCGGAGGTTCTTAAAGAACAATGGTGTTAAGCATTACACATCCGCCCCATATCATCCAGCCACTAATGGGTTGGCCGAGAGGTTTGTTCAAACATTCAAGAAGGCTATCAAGGCAATGTGTAATGAAGATATACCCCTACAACACAAGGTGGATAACTTCTTGTTTGCCTACCGGAATGCGACACATGCGGTTACCAATCAAACTCCAGCCATGATGTTCTTCAATCGAAGACTACGATGCCGCTTGGATTTGTTTAAGCCAAACATCAGAAGAGATGTGGAGAACAGGCAGTTTCAGAATATGAATGAAAGGCCGACCAGGAGTTTTAAGATAGGTCAACCAGTTTTGGCCTGGGACTACCGCACAGAGAAATGGCAGCCAGGAATGATCTGTACACGGCAAGGACCTCTAATGTATACCGTGGACATTAGAGAGAGCATTGTAAGACGCCATGCTGACCAGATTCTAGAGTCACTGGAAAATGTCAACTCCACACCACGATCTGATACACCTGGCGATGAAACCGAAGTACCAATTGCATCTACCACAGAATCGGTGATATTGGAAGCAGATGAACCAAACAACGACATTGATCCCGACTCAACCTTGCCAGAAGAACCTGATATCCCAAAGAGGCGTTATCCAGACAGAATCAGGAAGCCTCCTCAAAGACTGAACTTATAATTGCTTAACTTCAACCAATGTATCTAGCAACCGTAATTGTAATTGTAATTAGTTATTATTTAGTTGTTAAATGAATGTTATGTACTGTTTATTTAAAAGGGGAGGAATTGTTGTGTATGTACCTTTAAGGGAATAACTGGTCTCAGACTGCAGTACCGGCAGTGACCACCTCTGTATAAAAGGCCCTAGCAGGCTTCTGTAGTTTCAGTTTCCAGGTTGTCTCCATTCAGTAAAGACTTGTTATAATCAACTCCTGCAGTCCGTGTCTCAATTATACACGGACATAATACTCCACACTCCTCCACACTCCTTCCCCCTCCTCCACCCCTCCTCCACCCTCCTTCATCCTCCTCACCACTCCACCACCCCTCCTCCACCCTCCTTCATCCTCCTCCCCCTCCTCCACCCTCCTCCATAACCCCTCCTCCACCCTCCTCCCCCCTCCACTACCCCTCCTTCACCCTCCTCCACCACCCCTCTTCCACCCTCCTCCACCCTTCCACCCCTCCTTCACCCTCCTCCACCCTTCCACCCCTCCTTCACCCTCCACCACCCTCCATTCTCACATCATATTAAAAGCTAGCTTTAGAATTGTTGTCAAAATCAGGAACCATTTGGAGTAAGATTTATGATCTAAAATGGCGAGACTGATTGTAGACCCAGTTAAACACATGTGGCTGCGTTTATTTTGATGTGTGAGTACATGAAAGTTGTACTTTTAAACTGAAAGGAGCAAAACCTGGTTAGCATACTGCAGTTTGCAGAATTTTTTTCCAGTGTTTTTACATCAGTTTCAGAAGGTATAAATTATTTTAAATAGCTAAGCTATGTTAAGTCATCAAATAACTACTGGTGGATTTAAACACTGTCTTAAATTCACAAAGATAAGTACAGATGTCAGGGAACACCATCATCTCCAAGTTCCTTTCCAAGTCACAGGCTAACCTGAGTAAGACACATATCACCACTTCATCGCCACTGGGTCAAAATCCCGGGATTCGCTGATTCCCTACCGAACACTGCAGCAACTCGCCAAGGCTTCTTCGGCAGCACCTCCCAAACCCGCGACCTCTTCCACCTAGAAGGACAAGGGCAGCAGGCGCATGGGAACACCACCACCTCCAAGTCACACACCATCCTGACTTGGAAATATATCGCCATTCCTTCATCGTCGCTGGGTCAAAATCCAGGAACTCCCTCCCTAACAGCAGTATGGGAGTACCTTCACCACACGGACTGCAGCGGTTCAAGAAGGCAGCTCACCACCACCTTCTCGAGGGCAATTAGGGATGGGCAATAAATGCTGGCCTTACCAGCGACGCCCAGATCCATAAACGAATAAAAAAAAACATCACTGTGGGAGCAGTACTGCCATAAAGACTGCAGCAGTTCAAGAAGCAGGCCAATGACCACCTTTTCAGGGCCTCACGAGCACTACACGTATTCCCAAGAACAAGTATATAAGAAAAGGAGGGAGGCCTTTTGGTCCATCTAACTCATCCTTCCAGAGAAACCTACAATAGTCCTCCACCACTGCATCCAACTGCTTCTTGAATGACTCCATAGATTGTGGGTTCGAGCTCCACTCCAGCACATCGGGGTAGAGTTTCCGGGCGCGAATTGCGCTGAAAATCGCGCAAGTTTCCCAAAGTGAGGTTATGGTTCAAGCTTCCGCTCAAACCTATTTACATAATCACAAACGTAAAATCTTCCATGAACCAGCTCAATCGGGTAGTGTTTTGGAGCATAATGTTTAAAAATATTCCTTGATATATTTAAGAGCGGTAACCTGGTGCAGTTTGATTAATACAGCTGACAATGGGTTAATCACAAAAAATAAGCACTTTTAATCAGTCCACCACCTGTGAGTTACCTGATTTTAAATAACTGAAAATGACTTTAAAAACTATACAGAACCATTGACTAGTTTCATTGGTGTACAGTAGTCAGTTTCTTAGTAAATGACATTTTTTTAATATTTAAAAGACTTGAAAGATGTCTATTAGTGTCCTCGTGCTTAAAAAAAGGCTTAATTTTAAGAGACTCTTCGAAGGGCCACAAACAGGCACAATTAGCGGAAACTCGCCTTGCTGACTCATTCGATCTGAGGGCGTGGCCAGTTTTGTGGGCGGGGCCAGCTTCTAACGCGATGTTCCTTAAACCAGCGCAAAAGACCGCGGAAACGGCACGTAACTTGTGCTTGAAATTCCTCGATCTTTTGCGCTGGTTTGGCCGATCTGGGGCGAAACTCTACCCCATAATCCAAGCTGACACTTCAGTGCAGTACTGAGCGAGTTTGCATTGACGGAGATTTTGTATGTTGGAGAAGCCATTAAACCAAGGCCCCCATTTGTTTGTAAAATGAAATCCCATGAAATTATTCGAAGAAGAGCAGGGGATTTCTACCGGTGTAATGGCCAACATTCACCCTTCAAGCAACACCACCGAAAACTGATTAACTGGTTAATTAATCTTGTTGTTTGTCGGACCTTGCTGTGCGTAAAGTGACAACACTTCAAAATTAATTCTTTTGCTTTGGGACATTCTCAGGACATGAAAGGCACTATATCAATTTTTGTTTTATTTATTCATTTATGGGATGTGGGTGTCACTGGCAAGGCCAGCATTTATTGCCCATCCTTAATTGCGCTCGAGAAGGTGGTGGTGAGCCGCCTTCTTGAAACGCTGCAGTCCGTGTGATGAAGGTACTCCCACAGTGCTGTTAGGGAGGGAGTTCCAGGATTTTGACCCAGCGATGATGAAGGAACGGCGATAAACTTTCAAGTCAGGATGGTGTGTGACTTGGAGGGGAACTTGGAGGTGGTAGTGTTCCCATGCGCCTGCTGCCTTTGTCCTTCTAGGTGATAGAGGTCGCGGATTTGGGCGGTGCTGCCGAAGAAAAATGCAAGTTCTTTTGCTCTGTAGCAGAGACAGTGGCCACTCTTTAAAGTGCTTGGATGGGTGACGGTGACTCTTTGTTGGCTTTGCTTACGCCTCCATTGCTGACCTTGTTGAGGTCCAGACCTGTCTCGGAAGTTTTGACTCTGTCAGTGCAGTATAGCCAAGGCTCCTTCCACAGACAAACTAATCAATGCAGAATTTCACACCCATACCAGAATTTCTACTGTCATTCTCCCCACCCCTTGTTATACTTCCTCAAATAGATTTTCCTGCTGTAATTAGTTTGGAGCCAGTGCTTGATGTACCAATCCCATTATCTGACCTGAATCCAAATAGTGTCAGGATACCAAGGATAGGATTCTCCTCTTCACTGGAGTATGATGGTGAGGTGGGCCGTGGAGGGACCCTGTACCCTGAGACCGCTGAATCCCGACCCATTTTTTTGCAAGGCATTCTCCAAGGAGGGATCACCACCACGAGAGAACCTACAAACCATCAGCAACCTGAAGATGCAGTAGTGCTGCAGCACCAGAAGATGTGCCAAGGGACCTGAAGAGACAGAAGAACCAAAGGTGAAGAAACCTACCCGTCTTGTAGGCCTCAGCAGATTGAGGCCTACAAAGGTAAGTGCTGGGGCTGAACAGGAAGTAGAGGAGGCCTCTCCTAGGCCCCCCTCCCTCCATTTAGAGAAATCGGGACCTTTTTCACAGCTACCCCGAGCCTACTAACACCTTTCACCATGCAGTCCCGGGGAGCGGCAGTAACAGGGATGGTCGCAGGAAAATCCACTGGGAACTCGAGGCCCAGGACCTGGCTCTCATTTACATGCAGCTGGTGGGAGAAGAGCATCCAGTGAGGGTCCTGGCGGAGGCAAGGGGTCGGAGCGGGAGCGCAGCAAAAGGCTTTACCACCAATGTTGCCCCTTTTCTGCTGCTATCCTGGCCCATTAGGGAGGAGAAAGCAGAGGAAACCCCAATCTCAAGCCTCTAATCCCCATTATGTGCATATTGTGCACTGAATAGTGTTGAAACATGAAATGCACAGGGACTCTAACACCACGATTGGCAGCTCCTTAACCAACTGTTTTTTGCAATTTGGTAGGTTAATAAGCAAGGTGTAAAATGCATGAGGATTACTGAGCTATAAATCAGTGAAGATTAGTGTCACATTCAGATGCAGAACACCATTGACTGGTTTTGGGGTTTCTGAAACAATCCAACAGCTTCGTGGTCACTTTTACTGATACCAGCTTTTCATTGCCAGTTTTTTTTTTTAATTGAGTTCAAATTCTCGAACTGCCACTGTGGGATTTTAACTCACTTTCACTGGATTATTAAACCAGGCCTCTGGATTACTAGTCCAGTAACATAACCACTGCGCTACCGTTCTCTTGGCAGGACTGGCTTTGGTACATCGGGTATTGGTTAGTACTATTGAAGATCTAGTTGCCACGTGTCACCGAACTATCTCACTTTGCTCGGTGAGACAGCCACGTGTTAAGCCACAACTATTACTGCAAGCGCCTGAGCAGTACATTTGGCATAGAGGCGAAACACAGCAAATTGCTTTTAAACATTTTTTTTCTAAACAGCCACCAGTTAACTGATGTTTTTATACAGTATCTTTTTTTAAATATATTTATTGCACTGAGATTGGGATGTTTCCAAATCCTGAGCGGGTTTGCTGCAGGAACAACATCCTCATGCCACAGAATTTGGTCCGTTTTTAGTGCAGAAAGGGACCTTGAGCTGACGCAGAATTTTAGGGACCTTGACTGTTTGCTTGGGAGCGCCTCTCTCCGAGAGCCCAGAATCTGACACACACGAGCCTGCCTAATGAAGGGTGACACCAGCGGTGTTGGAGGGAGTAGCACATCTTTGTCTTGCTGTCGCCGCTCCACGGCAAAGTCCTTTGTCCTTTCCCTTCGACTTCTCAAGGATGTTAGGGCTCAAGACATTTCACATCCAGTCAAGTCAAGAGAGACAGGCCAGCATGTCCTCCAGGGTAGCAGTGGATACAGTGGCTTGAATCTATAAGTTTCTTTATGCTTAACCTTACAACTAGAACACTCATGCTCTGCCAGGGCTCTGTCCGTCCGGCCAGAGGCAGAAACCCCTGGAGTCAACCACAACTTTGGAAGGTAATTGGGAGTTGGAGTCCAATTGTGCCATTCAAGAGGTGGTAAAGAGTGAGTCTGCCCTTTTGAAATACCACTCGATCAGGCTGCCTGGATGTTTGAAACCATCGATTCAAGGGTCCCACGGAATTAAATGGGGCAGCTCCCAATACCTTTACTTTATGGTGGAGCCCTTTGCTCTGGATTTCTTGAAAGTCACATTATTCAACTTTTGTGGGATTTGTTTTTGCACTTCTCCCCTTTGGGCAGCTTACAAGGATGTCTGCCCAGATTTGCACAAGGGGTCCATTCATAAATTAACCTTATCGGTGGGTAGGTGGGACAGTACAACTTTCTAGTCAAGTGTTTGGAGGAACGGGTCTCTGCTGACACGAGTCTGATGGTAACGTACCTGAGGGCTGGTCTGCAGTCAGTTTGGTCACAGAGACCTGCAAGGCAGAGAGCTTGGCTTTCATGTTGCGGATCCCATCAGTAAAACGGTTTTCCTGTCCTTTTAGGAATTGTTGCATTTGTCGGATGGCAGTTAGGACCTTCTGTCTGTTCAGGCAACCCTACACAATGAAAATAGGAGTGAATGGGAGGTTAGTTCTGACATTAACCGATTTCTCTGCAGCCTTTGACACGGTTGACCACATCACCCTCCTCCAATGTCTTTCCTCCTTGGTTCCACTGTTACCTATCGAATCGTAGCCAGAGCATCTCCAGAAATAGCTTCTCTTTCCTTCCCTAAAATATTACCTCTAGAGTCCTCCAAGGATCTATCCTTAGCCCCCTCCTCTTCCTCACCTATATGGTGGCCCAGGTGACATCATTCAAAGACATAGGGGTCGATTTTCATTGACCCGTGGAGTCAGGATTGGAGGCGTGCGGGGGTTAAAGTCCCGAATTCGGGGGTCCCGACACCATCTCGCCCCCAACCCGCCTCCATGTACGTTTCAAAGGAGGCGGATACCCGCCCCGCACTGGGACCCGCCTACCCGAGGCGGGAAGGGATTAGTGCCAATTAACTGCCTGTTAACAGGTAGTTAACAGGCAGTTTTTAGCCTAATCCCTATTTTAAAGCTTGAACTGTGGGATTCCCGATGTCTCCAAACCACGCCAAGTTCGAGGAGTCAGGCCGTCGGGTTGAAGGACTTGGAGGGGTCGAGATAGAAACATAGAACCATAGAAGATAGGAGCAGGAGTAGGCCATTAGGCCCCTCGAGCCTGCTCCGCCATTCAATGAGATCATGGCTGATCATCCAAATTCAGTACCCTGTCCCTGCCTTCTCCCCATATCCCTTGATCCCTTTAGTCTTAAGAAATATATCCAACTCCTTCTTGAATATATTTAATGAACTGGCCTCCACTGCCCTCTGTGGCAGAGAATTCTACAGGTTTACCACTCTCTGGGTGAAGAAATTCCTCCTCATCTCTGTCCTAAATGGCTTACCCCTTATCCTTAGGCTATGACCCCTGGTTCTGGACTCCCTGGCCATCGGGAACATCCTTCCTGCATCTAGTCTGTCCAGGCCTGATAGAATTTTATAGGTTTCGATGAGATCCCCTCTCAATCTTCTAAACTCCAGTGAGTATAAGCCCAATCGACACAATCTCTCCTCATACGTCATTCCTGCCATCCCAGGTATCAGCCTGGTGAATCTTCGCTGCACTCCTTCCATGGCAAGAACATCCTTCCTCAGATAAGGCGACCAAAACTGCACACAATACTCAAGGTGCGGTCTCACCAAGGCCCTGTACAACTGCAGCAAGACATCCTTGTTCCTGTACTCGAACCCTCTTGCTACGAAGGCCAACATACCATTTGCCTTCTTAACCGCCTGCTGCACCTGCATACATACCTTCAGCGACTGGTGCACAAGAACACCCAGGTCTCTTTGCACTTCCCCTTCTCCCAATCTATTGCCATTCAAATAATAATCTGCCTTCCTGTTTTTGCCACCGAAGTGGATAACCTCACATTTATCTACATTATAGTGCATTTGCCATGTTTCTGCCCAATCACCCAACCTGTCCAAATCGTACTGGAGTTTCACGACATCCTCCTCACAGCATACCTTCCCTCCCAGCTTTGTGTCGTCTGCAAATTTGGAGATACTACATCCAATTCCCTCGTCCAGATCATTAATATATTTTGGGCCAGTAATTCCTGTCCCAACGCGTGAGTACGGTCGGGGTACTCACACGTCTGGCCGGAGGAAATGCCGGTTTTCAGCATGCACAGCGTATGCGGGGAAAACCGGCATTTCCTGCCCTCTGAACGAAGGGGTTCAGAGGCAGAACGCGCGCGACTGCACAGGCAGCGCGTGCGCAGTAAAATTCCTTTTTATTTTCAGTGTTGCGCGTGTGTAAAGGCCTCCGGTCTTTACGCATGGAAAAACAAGACGTAAGTATTTCGTTTTTCAGGTAAGTGGGCTTTTAGTACAATGTAGAAATTTTTTTTCCACAGGTTTGTTATTTTTCAAGAATTTACAGGATGGTAAGTTTAGTTTTAGGCCCTATTTTTAAAAATTTATTTTTTTGAAAAAATTGATTAATTGTTTAAAACATTTTTTCAAGCTTATTTATAGTTATTATAATCAGTGGGATGTTTTTTAAAATTTTATTTAAAGTTAAAGTAGTGTTTTGGCAGCCCATACTTTTCATGAGTTTGACAGCTCTTACTGTCAACCTCATGAATGAGTTTCCCCTCCCCTGATTGGCTGCACAGTGCTCACCTGATCCCAGCCGGCACACCGCACTAACTACGCCGCTGGATCAGGTTAGCACAGCGTGCCGACAGCTGAACCGGGCCTGTGAAAGGAAATGTAAGCAGGCCCGGGCTTCAGATGTCGGCGCGTAGGGTGAGTGCAGATCGGGGGCTTGCACGCGCGGCAAGCCCCCGATCTAATTTCAGGGCCATTGTGAACAGCTGGGGTCCTAGATGTCGGTGTTCAGGTGAGTGATGGGTGCATGAGTGCAAAGGTAAGTGTGTTTGGTGTGTCTAAAGTGTGTAAAGAAGTTTAAATTACCTGTACTTATCTTTACAGCCTTCCTTCCTCTAGGTTTCGGGAGTCCATCATCTAACCGGCACAGAAAGAAGAATGGCTGCGATCTGTCAAAAGTGACAGCCTGCAGCTTTCTGTGCTGGGGAGATTTCTAACTGAGTCTGTGTAGAAGGACTCAGGTTAGAAATAAGACTGTCAGTGCTTGACAGCTTGAAACAGCTGTGAAACGCTGATATTTCATCTGTCAAAAGCTCTTAACAGATGAAATTTCAGTCTGTGATGTCACCTGTTGCCGGGTGGTCCTTAATTGGCCTGCTGAGCCTGCTGATCAATCAAGTTAAAATCGCGTGGATTGGCCCGAAAGTTGTAGTCCCGCCTCCTTCTCGACTTCTGAATGAAAATCACCCCCATAGGATCAACTTCCACATGTAAGCTGATGACACCCAATTCTTCTTCTCCACCACCTCTCTTGACTAATGTTCCCTTTAATTTTTGGGGGTGCGCGGGCCCTTTAAGGGGCTGCGCAGCCCATTCATAATACTACACATGCGTGGTTTTTCCCATTTAAAAGCCGGTGAGCCGGCTGCGCGGGAGCTCCAGAGCATTGCAGGGCTGCGCAGTTTAACGGGAACATTGCTCTTGACCCCTCCACTGCCTCTCTGTTGTCAGACTGCTTGTCCAATACCCAGTCTTATATAAGCCTTAATTTCCTCCAGTTAAACATTGGGAACAAAGCCATCATCTTAGGCCCCCAACCAGAACTTCTGTACCCTTGTCACAAATTCCAACCCCCTCCCAGGCCACTGACTCAGGTTGAACTGGACTATTCGCAACATCAGATTCCCGAGCTCAGCTTCTGACCCCATATCCTCTCCATTGCAAAGACCGCCGCTGACCTCCATCTCCACCTCCATCATATACCTGCCTCCTGCCCTAACTCAGCCCACCTGTCACTGAAACCCTATTCCATATCTTTGCCACCTCCAGCCTTAATTGCTCCAATACACTGCTGGCCGGCCTCCCTCAAATCCTGCACTCTTTGTAAACTTCAGCTGCCCATGTCCTATCCTGTATCAAGTCCCGCTCACCCATCACTCTTGTCCTTGTCTACCTACATTGACTCCCAGTCCTCCAATTTAAAAGCAAAATATGCGGATGCTGGAAATCTGAAATAAAAACAGAAGATGCTGGAGACACTTAGCAAGTCAGGCAGCATCTGTGGCGAGAGAGACCGAGTTAACGTTTCAGGTCGATGACCCTTCGTCAGAACTGCCTGACCTGCATCTGCAAATTTTGTCCCAGCCTTTTCTGTTTTTACCTCCAATTTAATATTCTCATCCTTGTGTTTAAATCCATTTATGACTTTCTTCTCCCTCTCTATGTATCCTCCTCCAGCCCTACAGCCGCTTCCCTACCCGAACTCTCCGTTACTCTGACTCTGGCATTTTATTCATCCCCTTCCCCTTTGCCCCACCATTGGAAGCTATGCCTTTACCTGCCTGGACTCCATGCGCTGAAAACCCACCTCTTTGACCAAGCTTTTGGTCACCCCCCCATCCTAATATCTCTTTCTCTGGCGGGACCCATTTTTTTCTGATTAGACCTTTGTGCAGCACCTTGGGATGTTTATCTACATTAAAAGCACTATGTAAATGCAAGCACACACATTAAGAAGAGTACTATTTAATTTAACAATTTCATCGAAAAAAATAAAATAGTCACCAGAATTTTGCCTGTTGTTTTGGTAAAGATACTTATTTTATTATCCTCAATGAAGACGGTCCTTCCCTGGCAGAGCTGCCATTGACGGGGAGTATCCTGTGCTCCTCTGTAGGAAACATCAGAAGCCACAACTTCAGACTAACTTGGGAGCCGCCAGATCCCAAAGATGCATCTATAAACTGTACCAGGCCCATATGGCAGTGGGCAGCTCTCAGGCTGGTTTAACGTTGCATCTCTTCCCCCAGGGTTTTCTTTGTCAGTGAGGTTACCACCCAGCCTAACAAGGAGCGATCTTCAACCTGAGGTCTCCAGGCGTGTAATAAAAGTGAGAGAAATTTCTGCTGAAACGTAGAAAGGCCATTTGACCCATCGCGCCCATTCCTTCCACAGCCCACTTACAATCTGCCCAATCATGGACTGCACCACAGCAGGTTAACCTTCTGTGGAATTAATTCGGCACAATTACTCCCAGATTCATAAAAGTGATCAGGTGAAACTCCAGAATGTTTATCTATCCTCAAATATCAACTCCTCAATCCTGACCTGCTGCCCTCTCAATCAACAATACTCCCCGGTTCCCCAACCCCAGCTCCAACAGCAGAACATAAGAACATAAGAAATAGGAGCAGGAGTAGGCCAATCGGCCCCTCGAGCCTGCTCCACCATTCAATAAGATCATGGCTGATCTGACCCTAACCTCAAATCTTCTATCACTCTGCATCCACCCGAACCCATGTGATCTCCCGGGAGAGGCGAAAAACCAGATAAAGACCCAATGGCCAATTTGGGAGAAAAAAATCTGGGAAATTCCTCTCCGACCCATCTAGGCGATCGAAATTCTTCCAGGAGATCACTCTGTCCCTATATTTGTTACAGTACTTACCTTCTGTAAAGGCGATCTCCACCCCAGCCAGGAACAGGAATAAAACCATCTCCTGAAATCTAACAGAATTAGAACACAGTAGGAGCAGAACAAGGCTACACGGCCCCTGGGCCCGCTCCACTACCCACAGGGCCATGACCATTCCGAACCCAGACTCATGTCCAATTTCCTGCCCGCTCCCCGTAACCCTTTATTCCCTTTACTTCTAGGAAACTATCTATTTCTGTTTTAAATTTATTTAATGATGTAGCTTCCACAGCTTTCTGGGGCAGCAAATTCCACAAACCTACCACCCTCTGAGTGAAGAAGTTTCTCCTCATCTCAGTTTTGAATGAGCAGCCCCTTATTTTAAGATTATGCCCCCTAGTTCTAGTTTCACCCATCATTGGGAACATCCTCACCGCATCCACCCGATCAAGCCCCTTCACAATCTACACGTATCTCATGGAGAATTTGCTCATCTCAGTTCATCACCAGACGTTTTTCCAATTCTTTTTTGGAGGACTGATTAACACAGCAGCCTCTGTGTTTTCTGGGAGTCTTTCTGTGGGGCAGAAAGAAAACCACCTGAAGGGGAAAAAAAATGACCATTGCCTCTGTCTCACATGTATTTGCACAGGCTGTTTTTAATGCCATTCCATATCAACAGCAAGAATAGATGGCAGGAAGGATGCGGTTGACAGGACAGTGGGTTGTCTGTACAGGGCAGGATGTGGCATCAGATGCTGACAAAATCCAGCAGCAAGTTTGCCAGCAGTTTACACTGGCACATGGCTGCTATGGGACTAGGGGCTGGCGCTGATTAGTGCCAACTTAGAATATGTAATTCAGGCAATTTATACTGGTAAACCCAGGGTAGATTTCAGTAAGACGGACTCAACTCCATTTACCATTATTAACATACTGTAAATTGCTGAGAATACAGTTAAACCCCAGTCTCAGTACCGTAGCCACTACAACAACAACTTGTATTTGTAAAGCGCCTTTAAAGTAGTAAAACATCCCAAGGCGCTTCACAGAAGCGTTATAAAACAACATCTGACTAAAGCAGCAGAGTTTCCCAGATTGTTTATCTTTATGGTCTTTTTAGCTTTCAGGATTCCTGAATTAATGTCAATTCATAGAATCATAGAATAGTACAGCACAGAAGGAGGCCATTCTGCCCATCGAGTCTGCGCCAAGCAGATTTGCTGACAAGTCAGTGCTGTGGGCTGATAGGTTGAAACGCTCTGAAACTCATTTTATAAGACACCTGGCAGCTATTAGAGAGAAGAGTTTTGACCCGTTTGCCTGGGCTGGATTGAAATCCATTCTGATCTAACACACTCCCTACACGGTTCCTTTTAAGTGGTGAAGGAATATGGTGGAGGACTTGCAAATGAAAAATTGGCAATTGAAAATAAAAAATTAAGCAAATTGTTAATGTTTACATTCAGGAACAGTAAAGCAGTGATTAATTGGGTTCCTTTAGTTTGACGTCAGCTGAAGTGATGATGTTGAGAGCTCGCTGATAGGGGTGTAAGGTCAGGGGTTGATCAGGTGCATTTGAAAGGAGACAGGCGACAAAACAGCATCCCTATAAGAATGGACAGTAATGGAATGATACAAAAATACAAAATGATTGCGTGCGACCAGCAGGTGGAAACGGTGGGACCTTGAGGAATGGGGAACATGAGGAGCAACAGAGGGAGCAGGAGAAGGGGACAAAAGAGAACAGAAAGGTTACCACACAAGGGGTGGACATTCTGAGACTGGTCCGAAGGTGGAAAAATGGGTGTCCTCAACGCATATGGTCTTCAGTCATATGGACTAGGAAGCACCCAGGTTCAGTACCTGGTCTGTGCTGAGTTAACGGATTTCAGCCAGGTTGGTCTCAGTACCACCAGACTGAGGAGAGGAAATACAGCCAGGTTTCCCCCACTTCAATGCTTTCCACTTGTCCCGGCTAGGAAGTGCGCATGTGTGTATGTTGCTCGAAGACAGGATCGAGCTTGCGTGTGTTGTCCCGCACAGTAAAATAGCCTGATGCTACATACTGCCCAGGCTTGTACTCGGGCGACTTAAAGGACAATAGTCGATAAGGTATTCCCTCATGAGCTAACATCTTCAGTAGAGGAGGGGAGAAATTGGGGGTGGAATATGGAAAGCAGAGAGAAGAAAAGTAAAAAGAAGCATAAAATTACAAAGCGATATTAACCGATTAAGTGAATGGGCAAAACTGTGGTAAATGGATTTCAATATAGGCAAGTGTAAGGTCCTTTGGACCTAAAAAGTATAGATTAGAGTACTTTCTAAATGGTGAAAGGCTAGAAGCAGTGGCGGTTAAAGAGACTTGGGGGTCCATGTATGTAGATCATCAACAGGTCATGGACAGGTACAAAAAATAATCAAAAAGGCTAATGGAATGCTGGTCTTTATATCTAGAGGGCTGGAAAACAAGGGGTTAGAAGTCATGCCACAGCTATACAAAGCCCTGGAGCACTATGTTCAGTTCTGGGTACCACACTTTAGGAAGGATATATTGGCCTTGGAGGGAGTGCAGTGTAGATTTACCAGAATGATATCTGGACTCCAAGGGCTTATGTTACGAGGAGAGATTACACAAATTAGGGTTGTATTTGTTGTGTCCGTGTGTTAATGGAGACACGGAATGCAGGAGTTGGTTTAACAGGTGTTTACTGAACAAAGTCTGGAGGTGAACTAAAAGATACAAGACACTATACAGGCTTATATAGCCCGAGTGGCCACTACCGGCATTACAGTATACAGGGGCTCTTAAAGGCACATACACCACAATTCCTCCCCTTTTAGACAACCAGTACATAATATTTTAAGGAATTGTTATTAACATGTGTACAAGAACAATAATCTACACATTTGCTGCAGTTAATCAATTATAAGTCAGTCTCTCTGGAGGCTTCCTGACTTGGTCCGGATAACGCCTCGGTGGTGTAGTAGGTTCTTTTGGCAAGGTCGATTCGGCTTGAATGCCAGTGTCGGGTTCATCTGGTTCCAGTATTACCGGATCAGAGGTAGATACTATGGGTATCTCTGCTTCATCATTAGGCGTATAGAGTGGTGGTGTAGGTTGTCCCTTTTCAGATGACTCTATGATCTGGTCAGCATGGCGCCTTATTATGCTTTCTCCAATGTCCACGGTATACATCAGCGGTCCTAGTCGTGTGCAAATAGTTCCAGGCTGCCATTTCTCGGTACGGTAGTCCCGGGCCAAAACTTGTTGACCTATCTGGAAGGTTCTAGTTGGCCTTTCATTCATGCCTTGAAATTGCCGGTTCTCTACGTCTCTTCTGATGTTTGGCTTGATCAAATCCAGCCGGCATCTTAGTCTTCTATTGAAAAACATCATGGCGGGAGTTTGGTTTGTAACCACATGTGTTGCATTCCTGTATGCAAACAAGAAGTTATCTACCTTATGCTGTAGATATATGTCTTCATTACTCATGGCCTTTATGGCCTTCTTGAAGGTCTGGACATACCTTTCAGCCAATCCATTGGTGGTGGGATGGTATGGGGCGGATGTGTAGTGCTTAACCCCATTGTTTTTTAAGAACTTCCTGAATTCTTCGGACACAAATTTTGGTCCATTATCAGAACAGATCTGTTCAGGCAGCCCATTCCTGGCAAATATGGTCCTTAATACTGTGATGGTTTTTTCCGTGGTGGTGGAGGACATCTTTATTACCTCCGGCCACTTGGAGTGTGCATCAACCGCGATTAAGAACATCGAGTCCATAAATGGACCAGCAAAGTCGATGTGTACCCTTTGCCATGGAGATGAGGGCCACTCCCATGGATGTAGAGGGGCTTGTGGTGGGGCGTTTTGGGCCTTCTGGCATTCTAGACAGCCCTTGGTCATTTCTTCGATGTCTCCATCGATACCTGGCCACCACACAAACGCTCTGGCTAGGTTCTTCATTTTCACTCCACCCAGATGCCCCTCGTGAAGCTCCTTTAGCACTTTAGCCTGGAGTTTGGGTGGAATCACCACTCTGGATCCACACATCAAGGTTCCTCGGCACACTGACAGCTGTTCTCTTCTTTGCGAGAATGCTGGCAACAGTGGTTCGCCATGTGCTGGCCATCCCTTCACCGTTAAATCGTAGACTCGTGAGAGAGTCGGGTCATTTCTCGTTTCCTTTTCAATGGTAGAATTTGTTACTGGTAGACATTCCACTATGGTTGAGTGGAACATTTCCACTGGGTCCACTGTAGGTGCCTCTTCTATCGTTGGCAATGGTAGACGTGATAAACCGTCAGCATTTCCATGCTGTTTTGATCCTCTGTATTCTATGTCATATTGGTGTGCTCCTAGTAAAAGGGACCACCTCTGTAGCCTTTGCGCTGTCATAATGGGAACGCCCTTTTTAGGGTTGAATATGGAGACGAGGGGTTGATGGTCAGTCAACAAGGTAAATTTTTGTCCGTGTAGGTAATGGTTGAATTTCTTCACTCCCCACACCAGGCTGAGTGCTTCCCTGTCGATCTGGGCATAGTTACGCTCAGCTGAGTTCAATGAGCGTGATGCAAAAGCTATCGGCCGCTCCGAGCCATCAGAGAATCTATGCGATAATACTGCTCCTACGCCGTAAGGGGATGCATCGCACGCCAGTCTGATTGGCAGTGATGGGTGGTAATGAGCCAAAACTTCCTTGGACGTGATCAAGCCTTTATATTTATGGAAGGCACGTTTACAGTCTTCGCTCCATTTCCAAATTACTCCTGTTTGTAGCAGTTCGTTAAGAGGGTGCAGAACAGTTGACAAGTTCGGTAAAAATTTATGATAGTAATTTATCAATCCCAGGAACGACCTTAATTGTGAGACATTTTCAGGTGCTGGGGCTTTTATGACCGCTTCAATTTTTTCAGGTGACTTATGCAACCCTTCTTCGTTAATTATGTGGCCACAATATGATATTTGTTTCTGGAAAAATTTGCACTTGGGGCGATTTGCTCGTAGGCCCCGTTCTCTCAGCCTAGTGAGCACCTGCTCCAAATTGGCAAGGTGCTCGTTGTCATTTTCTCCTGTTACAAGGATGTCGTCTAGGTAGCATTGAGTCCCCGGAATCCCTTGCAGGACTTGCTCCATAGCTCTTTGCCAGATAGCTGGAGCTGATGCTACTCCGAAAACCAGTCGATTGTACTGGTACAGGCCTTTGTGTGTGTTTATCGTGAGATACTTTTTAGAGGCCTCCTCAACCTCCATCTGTAGATATGCCTGTGCCAAGTCAATTTTGGTGAAACATTTCCCTCCGGATAGTGAGGCGAAAATATCTTCTATCCTCGGAAGAGGATACTCTACCGTGTGAAGGACCGGGTTTACAGTCACTTGAAGTCCCCACAGATGCGAATTTTTCTCTGTTCTTCAGGTTTATCATTATTCAACGTTTTCTTCATGACCGGGACGATGGGTGTTGCCCACTCGCTCCAATCTATCTTGGATAACACGCCTGCCTTTTCCAAATTCTCCAGCTCTGCCTTGACTGCTGGACGAATTGCGTATGGCACCGGCCTTGCCTTAAAAAACTTGGGAATTGCCGCATCTTCCACTTTTATTGAGGCGGTGACGCCTTTCAAGGTCCGTAGTTCCTGTTGAAACACTTCTTTGGCGTTGGCCAAGATGTCTTTTAATCGTTCAGGTTTGAAGTCGTCATCATTTTTTTTTTTCACTGGTCACCGTCAGTGCCTGAATGGAGTGCCAGTCTAAACGTATCTTCCTGATCCATTCACGTCCCAACAGCGGTGGACCACCATCTTGCAGAACGTATAAATACAACTCCTGTATTTCCTTGCCGTTGTATACAACAGGCACCCTTATTTTCCCTCTCGGGTATACTTTCTGCCCCGTATATGTTTTCAAGATAATGGATGTGTCTTTCAAAGGTATATGCGGAAATAGCCGCTCGTAATCCCGTCGACTTATGACGGTCAGAGCTGATCCTGTATCTAGCTCCATTTTAACTGGGGACCCCGCTATCATGAGGGTAACCCAAATGGTCTGGTAATGTTCTTTGGCAATTACATTATGTAATTTGAGAGAGCTTAGTCTCTTGTTTCCGGAGTCGCTATCGCTCTTCTGGTCTTCGGAGCTACTGTCCGTCATCATTTGTACCTTTCTGTACTTTTCCTTATTGATTTTTTTTCTGTCAGTGGATTTTTTGTTTCCAGATCGGCATACACGTGTAATGTGTCCCATCTTTCCGCATTGCCTGCATGCTTTGTCCTTGAACCAGCAGTCCCTCTGGTAATGGGTGGATCTGCCGCAGCGATAACATCTGTCGAAACCCTGTGTCATTTCATGGGTGCCGAAGTCCTGTGGCTTTTGCTGTATCTCTGCAGCTCCTCTTGCTGCTGCTTTGTATGATACAGCCACACTGAAAGCCTTGTCCAGTGTCAAATCTTTCTCAGAAAGTAGCCTTTTTTGTGTTCCTTCACTTAGGAGACCGCAGACGAATTTGTCTCGTAGAGAATCTGCCAGTCCTGCCCTGAATTGGCAGTGTAGGGTATCAACAATCTCCTTAAAATTCTTGTCCATCGGTTTGGCTGGAGTGATTAAGTTTCATAACAGCCTGTATGTCCTTGCGCCCATTAGATTTAGAAGTACCAATGCCTTTTTATCATCCTTTATTTCATTCGCTGTGCAATATACCTCCACTCTTTCCACATATGTGGTCCAATCCTCTACATCACTATCGAAAGCAGTAAATATATTGCCAGTCTTAGGCATCCTGAAAAAAAATGACGCCTCCCGCGCTTTCCTTTCTTCCCTGCCGAAAAAAAAAGGCGCCTCCCGCGCTTTCCCACCGCTGCCGCTGCTGACAACGCTGTTCTCTGCGGTTTTTATTTATACAGATATTTTTAATAGTCGGAGACTTGTTCCCACCGGACTCTCTGGGACTTTTTCCTCCCTCTGCTTGGTCCAAACCCCGACCTGCTTTGCAGCGCTGGCCGTCTCCTGAGTGCTTCCACCCTCCGTCTCTGTTTGCCTCCGCCTTCGCTGCTCGGCCCCGCTGCAGAGCCAGCCGATCGAGCCCCAGCCCGCCGCCCAGGGAGGATTATTGCAGTACCTGCCACTAGCCCGGCTAGCTGGTGAAACCACAGTTTTCTTTCTTTTTTTTTTTCTTCGACCTTCGTCTGAGGAATCGATCTCCTTGAGGTGCTGCCGAATTGCAGGTAAGTCCGTTTCCAATTCGTCGCCACTGTTGTGTCCGTGTGTTAATGGAGACACGGAATGCAGGAGTTGGTTTAACAGGTGTTTACTGAACAAAGTCTGGAGGTGAACTAAAAGATACAAGACACTATACAGGCTTATATAGCCCGAGTGGCCACTACCGGCATTACAGTACACAGGGGCTCTTAAAGGCACATACACCACAGTATTTCCTAGAAATTAGAAGATTAAACAACAATTTGATCATAGTTTTCAAGATATTAAGAGGAACTGATAGGGTAGATAGAGATAAACTATTTCCACTGGTTGGGAATCTAGGACTAGGGGATAGAGCCTAAAAATTAGAACAAGATCTTTCAGGAGTGACGTTAGGAAACACTTCTACACACAAAGAATGGTAGCAGTCTGGAACTCTCCTCCACAAATGACAGTTGATGCTGGGTCAATTATTAATTTAAAATCTGAGATTGATAGATTTCTGATAACCAGGGTATTAAGGGATGTGGGGCAAAGGCGGATATGAAGAGCTAGGTCACAGATCAGCCATGATCTTATTGAATGGAGGAACAGGTTCGAGGGGCTGAATGACCTACTCCTGTTCCTATGTTCCTAGAAGAGAAAGAGAGAACAGGAAGAAACCTGCTGATAGAAAAGTGTTCAGGCGATCTGAGTCAGGAAGAACCTGTCAAAGGAACAGAAAAAAAAGAATTAAAGCCGGCCTGTGGAAGATGAGGAAAGAATATTTCCAGCAAAAGTGCAAACTGAGGTGTCCTCAGCCACTGTCTTAAACATCCACTCCCTCTACCTCCAGCACACTGTGGCTGCAGTGTGCAACCATCTACAGGATGGACTGCAGAAAGTCGCCAAGGCTTCTTCGACAGCACCTCCCAAACCTGCGACCTCCACCAACTAGAAGGACATGGGCAGCAGGCGCATGGGAACACCACCACCTCCAGGAAAGACCGGCATTTATTGCCCATCCCTAGTTGCCTTTGAAAGGGTGGTGGTGAGCCTTCTTCTTGAACCGTTGCAGTCCGTGTGGTGAAAGTTCTCCCACAGTGCTGTTAGGTAGAGAGTTCCAGGAATTTGACCGAGTAATGATGAAGGAACAATGACATATGTCCAAGTCAGGATGGTGTGTGACTTGGAAGGGAACTTGAAGGTGTTGGTGTTCCCATGCGCCTGCTGCCCTTGTCCTTCTAGGTGGTAGAGGTCGTGTGTTTGGGAGGTGCTGTTGAAGAAGCCTTGGCGAGTTGCTGTAGTGCATCCTGTAGATGGTACACACTGCAACCATGGTACGCCATTAGTGGAAGGAGTGAATGTTTAAGGTGGTGGATGAGGTGCCAACCAAGCGGGCTGCTTTGTCCTCAATAGTGTCGAGCTTCTTGAGTGTTGTTGGAGCTGCACTCATCCAGGTAAGTGGAGAGTATTCCATCACACTCCTGATTTGTGCCTTGTAGATGGTGGAAAGGTTTTTGGGAGACAGGTGGTGAGTCACTCGCCGCAGAATATCCAACCTCTGACCTGCTCTTGTAGCCACAGTATTTATGTGTCTGGTCCAGTAAAATTTCTGGTGAATGGTGACCCCCAGGATGTTGATGGTGGGGGATTCGATGATGGTAAAGCTGTTGAAAGTCAAGGGGCGGTGGTTAGACTCTCGCTTATTGGAGACAGTCATTGCCTGGCACTTGAGTGGCGCGAATATTACTTGCCACTTATCAGCCCAAGCCTGAATGTTGTCCAGGTCTTGCTGCATGCGGGCACAGACTGTTTCAGTAACTGAGTAGTTGGAGCTGAACACTGTGCAATCATCAGCAAACATCCCCACTTCTGACCTTATGATGGAGGGAAGGTCATTGATGAAGTAACTGAAGATGTTTGGGCTTAGGACACTGCTCTGAGGAACACCTGCAGTGCTGTCCTGGGGCTGAGATGATTGGCCTCCAACAACCACAGCCACCTTCCTTTGTACTAGGTACGACTCCAGCCAGTGGACCCTTCCCCCCCGCACCCGCACCCCCCCCCCCCCCCCAGTTTCCATTGACTTCAATTTTACTCGGGCTTCTTGATGCCACACTCAGACAAATGCTGCCTTGATGTCAAGGGCAGTCAACTCACTTCTGGAATTCAACTCTTATGTCCATGTTTGGACCAAGGCTGTAATGAGGTCTGAAGCCGAGTGGTCCTGGCAGAACACAAACTAAGCATCGGTGAGCAGTTATTGGTGAGTAAGTGCCATTTGATAGCACTGTCGATGACACCTTCTATCACTTTGCTGATGATTGAGCGTAGACTGATGGGGCAGTAATTGGCTGGATTGGATTTGTCCTGCATTTTGTGGACAGGACATACCTGGGCAATTTTCCACTTTGTTGAATAGATGTCAGTGCTGTAGCTGTACTGGAACAGCTTGGCTAGAGGCATGGTTTGTTCTGGAGCACAAGTCTTCAGCATGACAGCTGGGATGTTGTTGGGGCCCATAGCATTTGTTGTATCTAATGTGCTCAGCAGTTTCTTGATATCACATGGAGTGAATTGAATTGGCTGAAGACTGGCTTCTGTGATGGTGGGGACTTCAGGGGGAGGCTGATATGGATCATCCACTCGGCACTTCTGGCTGAAGATGGTTGCAAATGCTTCTGCCTTGTCTTTTGAACTCACATGCTGGGCTCCACCATCATTGAGGATGGAGATGTTCATGGAGCCTCCTCCTCCCGTTAGTTGTTTAATGGTCCACCACCATTCATGACTGGATGTGGTAGGACTGCAGAGCTTTGATCTAATCCATTGGTTGTGGGGTCACTTAGCCCTGTCTATAGTATGCTGCTTCTACTTTTTAGCATGCATGTATCCTGTGTTGCAGCTTCACCAGGTTGGCACCTCATTTTTAGGTACACCTGGTGCTGCTCCTGGCATGCTCTTCTACATTCCTCATTGAACCAGGGTTGGTCCCCTGGCTTGATGGTAATGGTAGGGTGAGGGATATGCCAGGGCATGAGGTCACAGATTGTGGTGGAATACAATTCTGCTGCTGCTGATGGCCCACAGCACCTTCATGGATGCCCAGTTTGAGCAGCTAGATCTGTTCTGAATCTATCCCATTTAGCACAGTGGTTGTGCCACACAACACGATGGAGGGTGACCTCAGTGTGAAGACGGGACTTTGTCTCCACAAGGACTGTGCAGTGGTCACTCCATGGACAGATACATCTGCGACAGGTAGACTGCTGAGGATTAGTCAAGTAGGTTTTTCCCTCATGTTGGTTCTCTCACCACCTGTCGCAGGCCCAGTCTGGCAGCTATGTCCTTCAGGAATCAACCAACTCGGTCAGTAGTGGTGTTACCGAGCCACTCTTGGTGATGGACATTGAAGTCCTCCACCCAGAGTACATTCTGTGCCCTTCCTACCCTCAGTGCTTCTTCCAAGTGGTGTTCAACATGGAAGAGTACTGATTCATCAGCTGAGGGAGGGCGGTAGGTGGTAATCAGCAGGAGGTTTCCTTGTCCATGTTTGACCTCATGCCATGAGACTTCATGGGGTCCGGAGTCAATGTTGAGAACTCCCAGGGCCACTCCCCACCGTGTCAGCACCTCTATTGAGTCTGTCCTACTGGTGGGACAGGACATACCCAGGGATGGAGATGGAAGAGTCTGGAAGGTATGATTCTGTGAGTATGACTATGTCAGGCTGTTTCTTGACTAGTCTGTGGGACAGCTCTCCCAATTTTGACACAAGTCCCCAGATGATAGTGAGGAGGACTTTGCCGAGTCGACTAGGCTGGGTGCGCCTTTGTCGTGTCCGGTGCCTAGGTCGATGCCGGGTGGTCCGTCCGGTTTTATTATTAATATACTTCTTTGTCGGGGTTTGGTATAACTGAATGGCTTGCTAGGTCATTTCAGAGGGCAGTTAAGAGTCAACCACATTGCTCTGGGTCTGGAGTCACTTATAGGCCAGACCAGGTAAGGGCGGCAGATTTCCTTCCCTAAAGGGCATTAGTGAACCAGATGGGTTTTTATGACAATCCGGTAGTTTCATGGTCACCATTACTGATACTAGCTTTTTATTCCCGATTTATTGAACTAACTGAATTTAAATTCCCCAGTTGCCGTGGTGGGATTTGAACTCACGTCTCCGGATCATTAGTCTAGGCCTCGGGATTACTAGTCCAGCAACATAAAAACGAAAGACTTGCATTTCTATAGCGCCTTTCACGACCCCAGGATGTCCCAAAGTGCTTTACAGCCAATGTGGGAAACGTGGCAGCCAATTGCGCACAGCAAGCTCCCACAAACAGCAGTGTGAGAATGACCAGATAACCGCTATGCTACCGTACCCCTATTGTAGCTGTGTACTATATATACACACACACACATTAAAAACTAACTCACATTGGCATCTTCAGCATTTGAGGTTTAGTTGCAACAGCCAGCTCTTCTCTGAAGCTCACAAGCATTCCTATAAATCGGATTATTGCAGAGCTAACAGGACCAGCAGTGTTTATATCCGAGGCCTTTGAACCGCTCTACATTGGCCATTATACAGTAACAGCTGGAAGAAACACCGCATGTCCTTCAAAGTCATTAAACGAACAGATTTTAATGTCTGCAGTGCATTCTGCATGAAATGTACTTTTTAGATTTGTTCAAACGCACTTTAGCGCATGCATCACATCAATGAGATTTTCTCGGAGAACAACTTTCAGTGACATCAGAGACCTGGGAGCCCCTCCATCCCTGTCCCCCTGCAGATTATTGATTCTACAATTTACTCACGTTTCTTACCGATAAACTATTTTTCCTTTTCTCTCACAGCAATCTGTAGCACAGCAGTAAAAACAGAGGTTGCTACTTGCCTGCGAAGCCTGTGACGGGTAAAGGCAGGAGAGTACCAGGTACAGAAAAAGGCTGTACTGAATCCCAGGAACCATATCGCCTCTGATCCTTTACTCTTAGGGAATGCCTTCAAGATCTGCACGTGTGTGGGTTTTTTCTCCCCCCTACACCGGGAAAACTCCTAGTTTTCGCTGGCAGGTGCATTCACATTGGGCTCATTGTGGAGTCAGTCGGTTTCACTCCCTGGACAGGATGACGACAAGTGGGAGTTCAGCAAAGTCTTTCAAGGGAGCTTCTTTTCCAAACTCGACTGAATTCACATACTCAGGTTTGTTCCCTTGCTGCGGGACGGGAGTTGATCTCCACTGGACTGTGTGCTCAGGGTGAAGGATTGCTTTGGTCTCAGGTTCCTGTCAGAATGATATTGTCCCGCCCCTTTAAGGAGCTGGAGGGCTGGTGGAATTGAGACAAAAAAAATTGCTTCAACTTTGCAGCTATTATTATCTTAAGGTAGCAAATCGCGCTTTAAACAATTACCTTCCTTGATGATACACGTTAGTGACAAGGGCTACATCATAACAACAACATAATAAGTATGTTGTCAAATAAGGACTGATTTACAATTGGTTTATATGCGCACACATACATGTAAATGTGAAAACAGAATATTGTAAGGGTTCTAAGTACACTGTGGATTTATACATCGAACGATTTATGTTGCTTTCAGATTTAAAAATTGAGCCCCACAGACTGAGAATGTTAACAATAAAAGTTTACATCAACTGCATTCGTGCTTTTAAAACACTATCAAAATGGTCAGTGATAAGGTATCTTTTAGCGTCAACAGGGATTAGAACAATATTTTGACGTGAATCCTGTCAAATGGCATCATTTCCCTGCTTAGCTTTTAAATTCCAATTACTATGCACTTATAATAAATAATAAAATGATGTAGCAAAATATATGTAATGATACAGCACCTTATCACATGCAAAGCGTTTGACGACCAATGCAACACTTTCAAGTGCAGTTTCACACACATCAAATGAGATGAAATGAACCTGTAAGCTGCTTTTGGTGTCTTTGGTCGAGGGGAAAAGGTTAGGACAGTGGGAGAATTCCCGGCTCTTTTCAAGTAAGGATTAGGGGATGGGTGGGGTGCTGGGTGGGTGGTTTCGTTTGTTTCCGACTACTGCCCTGTTACAAAGCCTTAAATGTAGTGTGTGCGTGTTTTTAAGTACCTATTGGGCATATGGATACATAATGAAATCACATTTCCCCTTCGTTTGAAACCGTTCTGCCAGGACTCCTGAATCAACATTGCAAGATGCGTGTGATTCAATTGTCCCTCGTGTCCATGAACATATCACCTGTGTTGTATTGATTAAAGCAGTGATATTAGATTACTGTCTGTCAGCTTTCTACTGTGAGTATCTGCTCTCTGTATCCAGCAAAGAAAAAACCTTTCTGGGCTGTGTGATATGAAACGAATTCATCAGAAGGAGAGGAATGCGGCTGCTGCTAGTTTAACAGCCCAGAAAGGCTGGATATGGAGAGAGCAGATACTCACAATAGAAAGCTGATAGGCAGTAATCTAATATCACTGCTTTAAGTAATACAATACAGGTGATATTTTCATTTTGCAGGAATGCACACTTGAATTGACACCCATCTATGATATATATCACTGTTACAGTGAGGGGTGTGGGGTATATCACTGTTACAGTGAGGGGTGTGGTGTATATCACTGTTACAGTGAGGGGTGTGGGGTATATCGGAGTTAGTGAGGAGTGTGGGTTATATCACTGTTACAGTGAGGGGTGTGGGTTATATCACTGTTACAGTGAGGGCTGTGGGTTATATCACTGTTACAGTGAGGGGTGTGGGGTATATCACTGTTACAGTGAGGGGTGTGGGGTATATCGGAGTTACAGTGAGGAGTGTGGGTTATATCACTGTTACAGTGAGGGGTGTGGGTTATATCACTGTTACAGTGAGGGGTGTGGGGTATATCACTGTTACAGTGAGGGGTGTGGGGTATATCAGAGTTACAGTGAGGAGTGTGGGTTATATCACTGTTACAGTGAGGGGTGTGGGGTATATCACTGTTAGAGTGAGAGGTGTGGGGTATATCACTGTTACAGTGAGGGGTGTGGGGTATATCACTGTTACAGTGAGGGGTGTGGGGTATATCACTGTTACAGTGAGGGGTGTGGGTTATATCACTGTTACAGTGAGGGGTGTGGGGTATATCACTGTTACAGTGAGGGGTGTGGGGTATATCACTGTTACAGTGAGGGGTGTGGTGTATATCGGAGTTGCAGTGCGGGGTGTGGGTTATATCACTGTTACAGTGAGGGCTGTGGGTTATATCACTGTTACGGTGCGGGGTGTGGGTTATATCACTGTTACAGTGAGGGCTGTGGGGTATATCTCTATTACTGTGCAGCGTGTGGGATATATCGGAGTTACAATGAGGAGTGTGGGGTATATCACTGTTATAGTGAGGGGTGTGGGGTATATTACTGTTACGGTGCGAGGTGTGGTTATATGTTCGAGGCAGGGACCCAGGAGCGAGGACGAGCCCAGCAGTGAGGTCAAGGCCCAGGAGTGGCGCAGCGTTGACCAGCAGCGGGGTCGGGGCCCAGGGAAGGTGCAGCATGAGCCAAAGGCAAGGTCGGGAGGACCACAATGCATCCTACGAAACCCAGGCAGAGAGGACCTGCGGGAAGGAGGGAGGAGGACAGTAGGAGTATATTTGTGTGTGTGTGCTAGGCCATTGTAGCAGAGCCTGGTCTCCAATTGTCTTGGATCCCCTTGCCATTGGACCAAGACCTTGCTCTGTCAAGCCCGTGTGGTAGCTGGTGTGCAACGGCCACCCCATGTTAAAAGAATTCACGCACAGGCATCTTCCACCCTTTAAAATGAAGTTCGGGACCTGGAACATCATGGACAACCCCAACAGTGACAGACCGGAACGCCGTACTGCTATCGTTGCCCAGGAGCTCAGACGTTTCAACCACCGTCTGCCCCACCTGTGACAGACTGTAGGTCCCGCATTGGACTCATCAGTCACCTGAGAACTCATTTTTAATGTGGAAGCAAATCACCCTCGGTTCCGAGGGACTGCCTAAGAAAAAGAAGATATTAAAAAGCGTACATTTATATGTGATTTCTGTTCGTAAAACCTTACTTCCTATTGTGACATTTTTGTCATACTTTTATGTCAACTTGTCCCCATTATAATTACTATGCCCACATTTGCCTATGTAAACATGTCACACTGTAATGACACCCTCCTGACAATGGTGGTGCTGTAGAGTCTCAATTTTCCAGCTCCCTGCTCCTCAGCCAAACTCCTATGTCCCAGGCAACTGTACTTCACTCCTTCCCAAACTACCACTGCTTTTGCTGTTTAAAAATCAAAATATTAGATACAATTAAGAACAGAATGCATGACTTTAAAACGAGGATGATGTCTGCACACTGTGGTCCAGTTATCACCTGCTCTCTAACCTCACTTCACTTGAAGACTACGCTTAATCTTGACTCCCCATGTGCAATGCCACCGGTGGTCGACTAGTATAATAGCTGAAAAAATGCCAAGGGTTTTTTCATATCCTCCATTTATATCGCACCTTCTCACGCCTCTCAGAAATACCTCAACACTTCACAAACAATGGATTACTTTGGCAGGAAGATCCCAAAAACAACAGTGAGATGAATGACCAGTTAATCAGGTTGTGGCGGTGTTGGTTGAGGGAGGAATACTGGCCAGGTCACTGGAATAGCTCCCTTCTTCTCTTACAATACGGGAGCTTTTAACATTCACGCAAAAGGCAGGATGGACATCTCTTTTAATGCCTATCCGGAGGGCAGGGAGATCACTTCAGGAGTGGATCACCATTCATAACAGCGGCGAAGCTGGATGGAGGAAATCCAGCCCCACAATCTTTTTTTTGCTAAAAGGTACCCCTAAAATGCTTTGTAAAACTGATTACCCTAGTGCTGTACGTATGTGGATTGAGACGATGGTGGTGGGGCTACCTCATTGTCCACATAAAGCAGGACCCAGCTAAGGTCCAGATTGATAGAAGTTAGGCTACCCATTAATGGCTCATCGTGAGTCCCAGTGGATGGAGTGACTGTCCAGACACTGAGAGAAGGTGGGTGATCCAGGGCTAATTGGACACAAAGGGGAGGGTTAGTTTGAAGGCTGGGTTGCAGACGAGCCAAATGTGATAGCTAGCAGTGCCCTCCGCTGGTTGTTATCTGGAAGGACTCCACAATAAATAATCGACTTCAGAAACACAGCTGGTGAGCGTCCTCTGCCGGACAAGAGGAAGAAGTGGCGACAAGGTTCTGGCTTAAAGGGGCAGGCATGTACAGAAGCCTGACATCGGTAGTGGGGAAAATGCTAGAGTCCATTATAAAAGATGTAATAGCAGAGCACTTGGAAAGCAGTGACAGGATTGGACAAAGTCAACATGGATTTACAAAAGGTAAATCGTGCTTGACTAATCTACGGGAATTTTTTGAGGATGTAACTGGTAAAATAGATAAGGGAGAACCAGTTGATGTGGTGTATTTGGACTTTCAGAAGGCTTTCGATAAGGTCCCGCATAAGAGATTAGCGTGTAAAATTAAGGCACATGGGATTGGGGGCAAGGTATTGACTTGGATAGACAACTGGTTGGCAGATAGAAAGCAAAGAGTTGGAATAAACATGTTGTTTTCCGAGTGGCAGGCAGTGACTAGTGGGGTACCGCAGGGATCGGTCCTAGGACCCCAGCTGTTCACAATATATATTAATGACCTGGACGAGGGAATTGGATGTAATATCTCCAAATTTGCAGACGACACAAAGCTGGGTGGGAGGGTATGCTGTGAGGAGGATGTCGTGAAACTCCAGTACGATTTGGACAGGTTGGGTGATTGGGCAGAAACATGGCAAATGCAATATAATGTGGATAAATGTGAGGTTATCCACTCTGGTGGCAAAAACAGGAAGGCAGATTATTATTTGAATGGCAATAGATTGGGAGAAGGGGAAGTGCAAAGAGACCTGGGTGTTCTTGTGCACCAGTCGCTGAAAGTAAGCATGCAGGTGCAGCAGGCGGTTAAGAAGGCAAATGGTATGTTGGCCTTCGTAGCAAGAGGGTTCGAGTACAGGAACAAGGATGTCTTGCTGCAGTTGTACAGGGCCTTGGTGAGACCGCACCTTGAGTATTGTGTGCAGTTTTGGTCGCCTTATCTGAGGAAGGATGTTCTTGCCATGGAAGGAGTGCAGCGAAGATTCACCAGGCTGATACCTGGGCTGGCAGGAATGACGTACGAGGAGAGATTGGGTCGATTGGGCTTGTACTCACTGGAGTTTAGAAGATTGAGAGGGGATCTCATTGAAACCTATAAAATTCTGTCAAGCCTGGACAGACTAGATGCAGGAAGGATGTTCCCGATGTCCGGGGAGTCCAGAACTAGGGGTCATAGTCTAAGGATAAGGGGTAAGCCATTTAGGACTGAGATGAGGAGGAATTTCTTCACCCAGAGAGTGGTGAACCTGTGGAATTCTCTACCACAGAAGGCAGTGGAGGCCAATTCATTAAATATATTCAAGAAGGAGTTGGATATATTTCTTAAGGCTAACGGGATCAAGGGATATGGGGAGAAGGCAGGGACAGGGTACTGAATTTGGATGATCAGCCATGATCTCATTGAATGGCGGAGCAGGTTCGAGGGGCCGAATGGCCTACTCCTGCTCCTATCTTCTATGTCTATGTTTCTATGACAGATTCAAAACTGTTCTGTGGTGAGATCCTACACTGTTTCTTTTGTGAATAGCCAAGCTAATGGGAATCAGCAACATATTTCAAAAATCAACAGAGGTGTTTAGAGAGAGGGTCGATTGGTATCCCAGTGATTGTAGCTCCAGATTGTACTGATGTGTTTGTCGAACTGAAGTTCTTCAGGTTGGAGGTTTCTCCAGCCCTAGAAATGGACGGCCTAATGGATGATACACAGAAGAATGGAGAGAGAATGGAGGAACTGAAGAAAAGGTTAGTGCTGGAATCAAGATTGCAGAGATCGAGAGCTTAGTTGCTCATCAACCGGAAGCATTGGCCCCCGATCTTTACTGGGGTGAGATTTCAAAGCAGGAGAGAGGATTTCTGGTCGGGAGTGGGTTTTTTCAACATCATCTCCACCCGGAAGCCAGCCTGATTGACAGTGGGCGGGTGGGAGGCTGCTGAAAAGGCCGCAGCCCAGGAACAGGGATAGAGATCGCAAGGGTGGGGGGAGGGGGATACAGTGTGGCTTCGAGGGTCGGGGTGTTGGCGAGAGATTGGGGCAGAGATGAGGGCATCGGGAAGGTCGGTGATCACCGGGGGATCAGTGATCGTGGTGCGGGGGGGGCGGGGGGAGGTCCGATCATGGGGGGATCTGATTGTGGGGGGGGTCCGATTGCATGGGGGCTCCGATCCCGGGGAATGAAGCAGGTTAGCTTGGGGGCCGGGGGGAAGCACACTTGCTGCTCCTGGCCCACAAGCTGGAAAGGCACTTCCAGCCTGTTCCTGTTCCATGCACCAGTCCTCCCTTTAGCACCCGGGGAAACCCGGCCAGCCAGCGTTAAAGCTGGACAAGAGATAAAATCTGAGGCACACATCCTCATTCAAATATTTAAATCAGCAACCTGCCTCCTGGGAGCGGGTTGGTTGCCTGTCCCCCATCCCACCACCGTTAACAATTCACAATTCACAATTCAAATCGCTTTATTGGCATGATAAGTTACATCTTATGTTGCCAAAGCATCAAAATACATTTATGGTTGAGCACATAAACGCAGTTCTATTCATACAGTGTATAAACAGGTATATCCCTGAGTGTATAAATATACATTCGCATTGTTTATATATATTTGTAGTGGCGCTTCTTAGTTTCCAAACAGGCAGGCCACTGGGCTGTGGGGCTTTTAACATCGAGTAGACGCGTGTCGAAATAAAACGTTCCCAAGCGTAGCTTTGTCTTTTAAATGGTTTACTATAACACTTAACAAACAGAATTACAAAGCAAACACGTATAAACGAACACGGTCAAAAACTGTACTGCTCCAAACCTCACAGCTTCTGCCTCTTTCACCACGTGCAGTTTAAAACTGTAAGATGGCTGCACCCATGTGTGGCTTAGGGACTGTTCCATTGTGGCAAGAATGAAGGGGGTGTCGGACTATACTACTGGAGCAAGAAAATAGGGGGTTTCTTAATACAATAAGTCGTTCAGGTAAATTAACTGTATTATGCCATTTAGCCACTATTTTAAAGTATTTTCTTAAGCTTTTATGGCTCTTACATTCCGGCCCCTAATTGACTAGGCACATGAAGCATATCAATTACTCAAACATTAAGAGTCATAAACTAATGAGTTCAACATATTTACAATACAAGTGTCCACTTTTTTCTTTCGTTCAGGAGCTTTTCACGCTGCTTCTTGTAGCAGGCAGAGCTTTGTGATCGGTCTCTCCAGGGTACTGGTCTTGGTTTGCAAACAGACGCGACGAACGACGCCTCTGGAGTCTGGCATGGTCTTAATTATTTTTCCCATCAACCAAGAATTTCTAGGGGCTGAATCATCCACAATTAAGACAATGTCTCCGACGATGAAGTTCCTCTTTATTTTGGACCATTTTTGACGCTCCTGTAGCAGAGGTAAGTATTCTCTTGTCCATCTGGTCCAGAAGAGGTCTGACATATACTGAACTTGCCTCCACTTCCGACGGGCATACAGATCTTCCTTTTTGAAGACTCCCGGGGGCATGGCTGGCTGTGTTTTCAACAACAACAGGTGGTTCGGAGTCAGGGCTTCGAGGTCATTGGGATCATCTGATGTCTTAGTTATCGGTCGGTCATTAATGATGGCTTCGACCTCGCACAGAACGGTTTGGAGTCCCTCGTCGTCCAGCGCTTGCTGCTTCAGTACAGAACTGAGTAGTTTTCTTACGGTGCGTATCTGTATTTTAAGCTGATTCCAACCTTCAATAGCTTCCCGTAGTTCTCTCTCCGCTCCGACGAAATTAGTGCCATTATCAGAACGCATAATGGACACCTGTCCTCTTCTACAGACAAAGCGCCGCAAGGCGTTAATACAGGAATCAGTGTCAAGCGTGTGTGCCACCTCAATATGAACTGCTCTGATGGTCAAACAAGTGAAAAGCACACCATATCTCTTGACAAGGCTCCGTCCTCGCTTTACCTCGAAAGTCCCGAAATAGTCCACCCCTACGTTTGTAAATGGGGGCTTGTCTGGTAACAAACGGTCTTCAGGCAGGTCTGCCATTTTCTGCTCCCCAGCTCTAGCGCGTAACCGTCTGCAAACAATACATTCAGAGAGTATTTTTCTTATTACGGAATTAGCTCCTGGAATCCAGTATCTTTGTCTAAGCTTCGCAAGCACGTGATTCCTCCCACTGTGTCCAATACTCTGGTGTATATGCTGAAGAATGAGAGTAGCAACCCGGAGGTCCTTAGAAAGGATAGCAGGATGCTTGGCCTCCTCTGGCATAGCAGATTTGTTTAGTCTCCCTCCCACCCTCAGTACTCCATCTTGCAGTGTAGGGCCCAGCTTGTAGATATGACTACCTTTCTTGATTGGAGTATTTTGCTGTAGAGCTTCGGTTTCTTCTGGGTATCTTTGTCTTTGACTGAAGCAAACTATCTCCTTCTCAGCCTTGGCCAAATCCTCCACGGTCAATGAATTCTTGCTCAATGTGGTCTTGTGCTGATGCATATACTGCTGTAGAAGCATTCTCTGCTTATCAGGGTTACTTTCAGACTGACTGATAGTGGCTCGGTACTCTTTTCTCTTACCGCTCAGGTGTAGCAGCAACTCTTTCAACCTTAGAAACCATGCAACTGCTTTCCTCAATTGGTGCCATCCTGAGAAATGGTTAACAAGCATGTTCACTGTGTCAAAGTTCTCTTTCGTAGTTATGAAATTTACTGTGACTGATCTCTTGACTTCGACGTCGTCTTCAGTAATCTGACTTGGCATATCTGGTCTTTCTGGCCATGATCTCTCTGTTTCCAGCAGATAACTTGGGCCTTGTATCCAAGTTTCACTCCTCATGAAGTTTTCAGCCTTCAATCCCCGTGAGGCTTGATCTGCTGGGTTTAATGAGGTGTTTACATACCTCCATTGAGATGGTTGTGTAGCTTCTCTAATGGATGAGATTCTGTTTGCTACGAAGGTCTTGAAGCGTATCTTCTCATTCTCTATATACTTCAGCACCGTCGTGCTATCCGTCCAGAAGACAGATTCTTCTAATGGGAGCTGTAACTCTTTACGCATCACCTGGTCAACTTTAACTGCAACAACCGCTGCCGTCAATTCCAGTCTCGGGATGGTGACCTGCTTCAGCGGAGCCACCCTGGATTTTCCCATGAGGAAAGCACAATGTTTCTGGCCCTGTTGATTTGTCAGCAAGAGGTAGGTAGCCGTGCCATAGCCGTCCTCACTGGCGTCCGAGAAATGATGTAGTTGAGCCGTCTTTGTAACTCCAAAACTCGCGGGCTTGATGCATCTACTGACGTTGAAGCTAGAAAGTTGTTGCAAATCTGTCAGCCATCTGTGCCATCTCTGAGCTTGACCTTCTGGGATATCTTCATCCCATCCTCTCTTGTCTCTACACAGCTCTCGTAGCATCAGCTTCACCGGCAGAATGAGTGGTGCCAGGAATCCGAGAGGGTCGTAGATGGGACTGACCATGGAGAGAATCCCTCGTCTTGTGGATGGTCTTTCGTTCACCATTATCCTGAAGTTGAACGTGTCTGACTCGATGCACCATTGTACACCAAGAGCTCTCTCGATAGGAAGGACATCGTGGCTCAGGTCCAGATCTTTGACTTCAGTGGCTCTTTCCTTTTCTGGGATAGAAGCTAGAACTGCTCTGCTGTTGCTTATCCACTTAGTCAGATGGAATCCTCCATTCGAACACAGAGTTCTAAGGTCTCTTGACAGTGCGATGGCATCGTCTTCTGTTGACACGGACTTCAGACAGTCATCGACATAAAAGTTTCTGAAGATTGTCTCCACAGCCTCGGATGGTGCTTTGCCCTTGCCATCTTCTGCAGTTTTTCTGAGAGCGTAGCTTGCACAGCTGGGAGATGATGTGGCTCCAAACAGGTGTACGGCCATTCTACATTCCACCATCGCTAGGAGTACGTAGACTCCTACATTGGTGACCCCGACGCTCAGGACGACTCCTAAGCGTAACCATGGCTGACACAAACGCAGTTTCTGTGAAGCTGCTGGAGTTCTGGGAGAACCTAGCCACCGCCTGGTTCCTTCAAGCCGAATCGCAATTCCGACTCTGCGGCATCACCACCGACGCAATGATGTACGACTACCTCCTCGCCTCCCTGGGCAGCTCCACAATCACGAAAGTCTGCACAACACTACAAAACCCTTCGGAGGAAGGCAAGTACGCACATCTCAAGGCCGCGCTCCTTAAAAAATTCACAGCCTCCCAATTTTTGCACAACTGCCACCTCCTCGACCTCCCGGGCCTCGGTGACTCCACGCCGTCAGACTTGCTCTCACACATGCTTGCTCTGACCGACGAGAAACCGCCCGGCTCCCTCTTCCGCACGCTCTTTATCCGCCAACTACCTCCCAGCATCCGCCCGGCGATTGTGGCATCCAGCCTCACGGACCTCGAGGCCCTGGCCGACGAAGCCGATAAGCTCCTGTCCGCCGGCTGCAACCACGCCGTCACCCCCGACCTGGCCTCCGCAGCGTCGGCGCGCGCTCCACCCTCTATCGCGCGGCCACACAGCTCGGCCACGATGCCCCCCAGGCCCCCACGTCCCCCAAGCCCTCCGACCCAGGGCTACTGCTACTTCCATACCCGGTTCGGCGCACGGGCACGCCGCTGCAGCCATCCCTGCACATTTCCAACTGCCCCCACACCGGCCTACACGATGGCCGTGGGGCAAGCAGGCGCGCTGCTGTACGTTACGGACAGCGCCTCCGGACGCCGTTTCCTATGCGACACAGGCGCGCAGCGCAGCATCATCCCCGCGTCCGCCCTCGAGATCCAGCGAGGTGGCCGCGGCCCTGCGCTGGCTGCCGCCAACGGCACCGACATCCGGACATACGGCACCCGCACTGTCACCATCGACCTCGCAGGCCGCCGCTACCACTGGGAGTTTATCACCGCCAAGGTGCTCTCCCCGCTCCTCGGTGCAGATTTCCTGTGCGCCCACGGCCTGTTGGTCGACATGCCTCGGCGCCGCCTCGTGGACATGAACACCATGTCACCTATCCCGGGTGCCATGGCCCCCCCCAACCCGCCGAAATGGCGTGGCAGTGCCGCGCCCGCTCAACAGACGACTACTCAGCACTCCTGGCTGAGTTCCCAGCCCTCACCAACCCGACCTTCTCCGCGAAAGTTGCTAAGCACGGGGTAGAACACTTCATCCCCACCACAGGCCCACCGGTGTATGCCCACGCCCGCAGGCTGGACCCGGCTAAGCTGGAGATCGCGCGGGCCGAGTTCGCCACAATGGAACAGCTTGGCATCATCCGCCACTCCAACAGCCCCTGGGCCTCCCCACGCCACATCGTCACCAAACCCGACGGGGGATGGCGCCCCTGCGGGGACTACCGGCGCCTAAACGACGCCACCACGCTGGATCGGTACCCCATACCGCACATTCAAGACTTCTCGGCTAGACTGGCCGGCCGCTCAGTCTTCTCCAAAGTTGACCTGGTGCGCAGTTACCATCAGGTGCCAGTCCACCCCACGGACATTCCCAGGACGGCCATAATCACCCCTTTTGGGCTATTCGAGTTCCTCCGAATGCCCTTCGGCCTCAAAAACGCGGCCCAGGCCTTCCAGCGGCTCATGGACTCGGTCCTCCAGGACCTGAAGTTCCTCTTTGTCTACCTGGATGACATCCTGGTAGCTAGTTCCTCCAAGCAGGAACACATCGAGCATCTCCGCACCCTGTTCCAGTGGCTCAGTGAGCACGGGCTCATCATCAGCCCAGCCAAGTGCCAATTCGGCCTCAGCAGGATCGAATTCCTCGGCCACCACATCACACAGGACGGAGCCATTCCCCTGCCCGCCAAGGTGCAAGCCGTCCAGCAGTTCCCCCGGCCTACCACCATCAAAGGCCTCCAGGAGTTCTTGGGGATGATCAACTTTTACAACCGCTTCATTCCCGGAGCGGCCTCCCTCATGCGGCCCCTATACGAAGCCCTCCGTGGTAAGAAAGACAGAATGGTGATCGAGTGGTCGGCGGACATGTTGACCACTTTCGACTCGACCAAAAAGGCGCTCGCCGACGCCACCATGCTCGCTCACCCACAGCCCAATGCCAGGGTGGCCCTCACCACGGACGCCTCCGACCACGCGGTCGGCACCATGTACGAACAGTGGGTCGACGGGGCCTGGCAACCGCTGGCCTTTTTCAGCCGCCAACTGCGCCCCCCGGAGGCCAAATACAGCGCCTTTGACCGCGAGCTCCTCGCACTGAACCTGGCAGTCCGCCATTTTAGATTTCTTCTGGAGGGCCGCCCCTTCACCGCGTTTGTCGACCACAAACCCCTGACATTCGCGATGGCGAAATCTGCGGACCCGTGGTCAGCCAGGCAGCAACGCCAGCTCGCCGCGGTGTCCGAATTCACCACGGACATCCGGCACGTCTCCGGTCGAGACAACGTGGTGGCCGACTGCCTATCCCGCCCCACCATCCACGGCGCCCACCTGGCAGTGGACTAGGCTCAACTGGCAGCGGAGCAACGCACCGACCCCGATCTGCTCTCCGCGCCCACAACCCTCCCAGGGCTGCGACTGACCGACGTCACCTGCGGCCCGTCCGCCGTCACAGTCAAATGCGACACCTCCTTGGTGCAACCCCGCCCCGTAGTCCCGGCGTCCTGGCGAAAACGGGTGTTCGACATCGTCCACGGCCTCTCACACCCCGGCACCCGCGCGTCCATTAGACTGGTGGCCAACCGATTTGTCTGGCACGGCCTGCGCAAAGATGTGCGCGTCTGGTCCAGATCCTGCATAGCTTGCCAGCGTGCCAAAATCCACCAGCACGTCAAAGCCCCACGCGAGGAGTTCACCGTGCCAGAAAGAAGGTTTGACCACGTCCACATCGACCTCGTCGGCCCCCTGCTGCCATCACAAGGTCAAACGCACCTGCTGACAATCATGGACCGTACCACCCGCTGGCCCGAGGCCATTCCACTGACATCCACCACCACCGCCGACATCGCGAGGGCGTTCATCGGTACCTGGGTCACTCGGTTCGGCGTCCCCTCCGACATGACGTCGGATAGAGGCCCGCAGTTCACCTCTGATCTGTGGGCCGCCATCGCCCGAAAATTCGGGGTGGCCGTTCACCACACTACGGCTTACCACCCCCAAGCCAATGGACTGTGCGAGCGATTCCACAGGTCCATGAAGGCGTCCCTCTGCGCCAGCCTCGAGGACGAGGCTTGGATCGACCACCTCCCGTGGGTGCTACTTGGCTTACACTCAAGGAAGACCTGCAAGCCTCGGCGGCGGAACTCGTGTACGGCCAGCCGCTGCGCGTACCCGGAGAGTTCCTGCCCACTGCCACGACCCCCTGGTCGGCTGACCAGCAACGCCGCGCTTTCGCCAACCGAGCACAACAGTTCTCTCCGGTACCCACCGGCCGGCACGGCGAACCAGCAACCCGTGTACCACCTAGCCTGCACATGGCCAAATTTGTTTTCGTGCGCCATGACGCCCACCGAGGACCTCTACGGCCCCCATACGACGGACCCTACAAGGTACTCCAGACGGGGAACAAGTTCTTCCTCCTCGAAGTGGGCGGCAGAACTGACAAGGTGTCGGTCGACCGGCTCAAGCTGGCGCACCTAGAGCCCGACGAACCCGTTCAAGTGGGCCAACCCCCACCGCGGGGCAGACCGCCTAAGAGCCCGACGCGTCCGACCGCCCCGCTCCCGACACCAACCGCCAAGAGCCGTTCCGGCCGTGCCATCAAGCTGCCATGCTGGTTCGTACACTCCCTACTAGCGGATTCTGCGGGGAGCTGTGTGGCGTACCGATCACAGAAAGGACACAATCCGCTTTTCGGTCTGTAGACTATAAATCAGGCGTCATGCCTTTAAGAAGGATCACACCTTTAAGAAACTCGATCTGCAACATAGTTAAGCCCAGAGCGGGGGAGGAGCAGTCGAAGCTGTGGACTGATGAAAGGCAGTCGGACTTGGTGTAGGCTCTGACGCCATTTTGTGTTCAACATGCAGTCTCAACAATTAAACCTTTTCTGTTGAACCTCTCCGAGTTCAGTATTTTTTGCCAGGAGTACGTAGACACCTACACTGGAATCATTTATAAAATGGCTGCCCCAGGTGTTCAGACTTCCCTGGAGCTGACACTCAGGGAGTTAATGATGTCTAAATCCATCACAATGTTGGAACGAAGAAACAATTCCAGAATCAATTAGCTGCTTTTTGTCTTCAGCATTTAATATTTCTGCCTAAAGTAATCAAAAATATCTTCAGAATACAGCATAAAAAGATCTGAACTCGCTGCTCAAACACCAGATCCACCTGAAGGTGCAGAGTCATTCAGCGCGTTCAACAGTGATCAGAGTGGACACCAAGAGGCTGAGACTCTGCTTAACTGTGTCTGTCCTACTCGGGCTTGTAATTGTGGCAACAGGAGCAGATCAAGAGATGGCTGATTTCTGCCATGAAGTTTACTGCCTTGAGCCCTTAGGGACCATTTCATTCAAAGTCAGTATAGTCAGGAGCCCACTGTTTGCTGCCATGTTTGTGCCAGCTCATTTTACTTTTGTCACTGAGAGACAGAAAGACATTTTGTCAGTGCTTGATTTTGTGTCTTGTGGAAACATTTAAGCCATGTTTTACAGAGGGGGAGAAACCTGCTTTAAGAAATTATGTTAAAATCTACCTTCTGCTCCAAAAAGGATCTTTCATCTAATTGATAAAAACATTCCTGCTTGTCCATTCAACGAGAGGCTTGATACAGTCCCATCATTAAATTATCTCATCAATAATTCCCATAATTAGTGATGTGTATCAGGAAATTGAAGTTTTATTGCCTCCAAAATAATGTCTCTTTGCTTCCTGACATAATACACCAATCCGAATCTTTGCTCCTTACACCAAAACATATTCCCATTTGATTTCTAGATTTTCATTTGTTCCCAAATTTTATATCAGGCAAACAAATCATTTAACCCCTTTTGATCTAATTAATTAAACCAAAACCTCCATACAAAGTACACATAATTGCCTTTGTGATCAATTGTTTCTTATAGTCTTTGTTGTTCTGATACAACATCTCATGTCTGCCTATTTATTCCTTTAAACAGTCCCTTTCATTGCTTGTGCATGGTTTATCATGTTCCCACATTCTCCTTATGTCAATTCACCTGATTTTCTTCCCGGATTGCACTTAGTAAAATCGTGTACCATTTCTCTTAGCACTGGATGATGAAATTCTACAATCATACGCTTACATCAATCGGAAAGCAAAGGTACCAAGAAAAATTTAACAGAGTAGGAAAATTTGTGTGACATCAATACTTTCAAACACACTTCCTCCAATTGCCATCAAACTCAGGGGTATTTTAAGATCTCAGTTTTAACTGTTCGATTTGTTCTTGCGGGTGTTATGGGATATGGAAATTCTGTTCTATCCCGAACATTGTGCACATTTCTTTCATGACCCAGCCCACAAAGCATTGTCCATTATCACCAGCGATTGCCTCCAACTCCCGACTTCAAAAGAACTTGTTCCACAAGAATTTTCGCAGTAGTGAGCCTGGTGGTATCGCTTCGAGCTGAAACTTATAAACCTAATACAACTTGTCTTTACATTCAGCAATTCAAGGTGGCAAGTAGAAGTAAGGGGTTAACTACTTGTTCACTGTGAAAAGCCCTTGGGGGTGAGGAGGAGTCAGCCAGCACAGTGGCAGTTTCAGACGTGCTATTTAAGTCAATAATAAAACTGCTTTGAAAAAGATCAAATTGTAACTTTGTAATTCTCAAGCTGCCTTTTTATCCTCTTTAAAAAATCTTTTCGTGAATTTCAACAGCGGTATATTATAAATTCGGGTCAAAATAAATCCACACCAGTGTCTTTGTATTGGCCCCGAATTTACGGTCCACGATGACGGCGAACTGGCAGTGTTTGTCATCATTTTGCCTTTGAAACTGACTGAACTTCATGATTTAGCCTAATGCAAAAATCCAGAAGTTGCGGTCTGTCATTCACTGCTCCTCCACAGGCTGCGCTGTTCCCCCCCCCGGCCCACCATACAGAGCTGGCAATCAGTGCACTGCCCCTCCAAAAGTGCAGCGCTCCCTCAGCACTGCCCCATCGACAGTGCAGCACTCCCTCAGTCCTGCCCCTCCGACAGTGCAGCGCTCCCTCAGTCCTGCCCCTCCGACAGTGCAGCGCTCCCTCAGTACTGCCCCTCCGACAGTGCAGCGCTCCCACAGCACTGCCCTTCTGACAGTGCAGCGCTTCCTCCAGTACTGACCCTCCGACAGTGCAGCGCTCCCACAGCACTGCCCTTCTGACAGTGCAGCGCTTCCTCCAGTACTGACCCTCTGACAGTGCAGCGCTCCCTCAGTACTGCCCTTCTGACAGTGCAGCGCTCCCTCAGTACTGCCCTTCTGACAGTGCAGCGCTGCCTCAGTACTGCCCCTCCGCCAGTGCGGCGCTCCCTCAGTACTGCCCCTCCGGCAGTGCGGTGCTCCCTCAGTACTGCCCCTCCGACAGTGCAGCAATCCCTCAGTACTGCCCCTCCGACAGTGCAGCAATGAACGGATAAGGGTTAAATCATAATCATAATCATAATCATAATCAACTTTATTGTCATTGTTAGTGCACAAGTGCAGTACAATGATATGTAGGCTTGCGGCTCCCGAGAGTGTACGTTTAGATTAAGACATTTAAACATTCAACATTGAACTAATGTGGTAGGTTGGGGTTACAGTAACACTTTTTGGGGGAAGGGAATTTACTTGCGCCTTAAGCACATTTTGCAAAGATAATAAGACATATTGGCCCAGAAATTCGGGTCTCCACGGGTGAGTACGCACTGGGTACTCACCCGTAGGCCCAATGGAAGTGCCGGTTTCATGCATGCACTACGCATGCGCGGGAAACCAGAACTTCTATTCCCTTAAAAGAAGGGGTTCAGAGGTCGAACGCGTGCGCTGGAGAGGCAGCGCGTGCGCATGGAACTTACGTTTTTTTTGCAGGTTTCTCTGGGAGGGTAAGTCTCCAGCAGTTACACTTTTAAAAAGCAGGCGCAAGGCCTGCTTTTAACAAGGTAAGTGGTGAATTAATTAAAATTAAAACATTTTTTCCACAGGTTTATTATTTTTAAATACTTTGAAGAAAGGTAAGTTTATTTTTAGCCCCGTTAGAAAATGTAATTAATTTTTTCAAAAATTTAAATTATTGTTTAAAATAGTTATTTTATGTAATTTATAGTTATTTTAAAAATGTGATTTAAAAAAAAATTATTTGAAGTTTTAGTGATGTTTTGGGGCTTATAGTATTTATAGTTTTGGCAGCTCTTCCTGTCAACTTTATGAATGGGCATTTCCCTGCTACCATTGGCTCTCCATGGCCCACGTGATCCCAGGGGACACATCGAACTAACTGCGCCCCTGGGATACGCAAGCACTGCGCGCCGGCAGTTGGAGGAGGCCCAGGATCGGAATCCCACGCGGGCCCACAGCTCAACGGCCGGCGCGCTAGGTAAGTGCAGGTCGGAGGCTTGCACCCGCGGGAAGCCCCCGACCCGAATTTCTGGGCCATTATATCTGCGAGGGCTTGTATCAATGAGCTGTGTTACATTTTTACCCTGTCTCAGTCATGTGTTCTATAACTCCATCACATTTTCTGTATTTCAACTAAAGAGAAACAGCAAGAGAGAGAGAAAGAGAGGGGGAGAGAGAATGAGAGATTGTATTGAAGGGCAGTACAGTGGCCACGATTACCCTCCCATGGGCGTATGATCATTTTTAGAAACTGCAATCTAGGTCACGGAACACTTTCCAGCAATGCTACAGGAGACCTGCTGGTATTTTCAGATGGTCTTTCTTGGCACATCACTAAGTGATATTGCATTCTTCTGCATAGTTTCTTATCTATCGTAACTTCCTTATTGTCTCAGCACATTTTTCTTTGCTTTGTTATTTAAGTGCCGTATATTTTGCATTTCAGGTTTTACAGAAGTAGGCAACAAGATGGAGATTAATGAGGAAGAGTTTTCCGAAAGAATTACAGAAACAAGCCATTCGGCCCGTCAGCTCCATGGCGGTGTTTATGCTCCACACGAGCCTGCTCCCACCCCTCTTCATCTCACCCCGTCAACATATCCTTCTATTCCTTTCTCCCTCATGTGCTTATCTAGCCTCCCCTTAAATGTATCGATGCTATTCGCCTCAACCACTCCCTGTGGTAGTGAGTTCCACATTCTTACCACTCTCTGGGTAAAGAAGTGTTAGCGGATTTCCCTGTGGTTACCATCGCAACAAAGATTGCCCTTCGGTACTCACAAACTTTCTCTCTCCCTCTCTTTCTATCTTTATCCCTCAATCTCCCTCAAGTAAATTCCCTCCCCCAAAAAAGTGTTATTGTCACCCCAACCCATGCCCGTTCATTGCTGCACTGGTGGAGGGGCAGTAATGAGGGAGCGCTGCACTGGTGGAGGGGCAGTACTGAGGGAGCGCTGCACTGTCGGAGGGGCAGTACTGAGGGAGCACTGCACTGTCGGAGGGGCAGTACTGAGGGAGCGCTGCACTGTCAGAGGGGCAGTACTGAGGGAGCGCCGCAGAGTCGGAGATGCAGTACACAGGGAGCGCTGCACTGTCGGAGGGGCAATACTGAGGGAGCGCCGCACAGTCGGAGATGCAGTACAGAGGGAGCGCTGCACTGTCGGAGGGGCACTACTGAGGGAGCGCTGCACTGTTGGAGGGGCAGTACTGAGGGAGCGCTGCACAGTCGGAGATGCAGTACACAGGGAGCGCTGCACTGTCGGAGGGGCAATACTGAGGGAGCGCTGCACTGTCGGAGGGTCAGTGCTGAGGGAGTGTTGCACTGTCGGAGGGTCAGTGCTGAGGGAGCGCTGCACTGTCGGAGGGGCAGTACTGAGGGAGCGCTGCACTGTCGGAGGGTCAGTGCTGAGGGAGCGCTGCACTGTCAGTGGGGCAGTACTGAGGGAGCGCTGCACTGTCAGAGGGGCAGTACTGAGGGAGCGCTGCACTGTCAGAGGGGCAGTACTGAGGGAGCGCTGCACTGTCAGAGGGGCAGTACTGAGGGAGCGCTGCACTGTTGGAGGGTCAGTGCTGAGGGAGCGCTGCACTGTCGGAGATCTATAATCATGTGTAAGGATTAAATGTCGAAGTTTATAATCATTAACTGCATACAATGATAACCTGAATTATGTATAACATGTAACCCTTTTTTTTATGCTTAAAAGTGTGTGAGTAGGCTTTCACCAGACAACCTGGGGTGAGCAAGAGATTGCCACGGTCGAATAGACTGCAGTTAGCCTGGGAACCAAGGTCAGCTGCAGTTGCCAGTGCATTGGAATGTTATAACATCCGCAGCGAATTAAAAACAAAGACCATCAACAGGGGCCGTGTCTCAAGCTGTGGAGACTTGTTCGATTGTGTTGCCACAACGACCCCAGATATGAGTCTTGATGGTCAAAAACAGATGATGTCAGGGGGTCATAGGACTAGAACCTGTGTAAGCCCAGGTGCTGCAGACGGGCATCTTTATGATTGGATTTTGGGTTTGGGTGTCAGCTGTAATGTATGTACCTTTAAGGGGGGAACTACTTTCTACAGCTCATGTATACTGTAGTACCGGCAGTGACCACACCAGTATATAGCACTGAGTAGTAATCTGTTGTTTCAGTTGCAGTCTGAGCCACGTTGAGTAAACACCGTTGTACCGTTCTCCGCAGTCTGTGTCTGATTATTACACGGACGTAACATTGGCGACGAGGCAGGTTCGAACCTATCTGCAACTCTGCATCACCTCCCGGGGATTCGTTCCTGGAGATCAGTGGATTGGAGGTCAAGGCTAGAGACTCGGGCGTCGACCACGGGAAACCGCCCAGTCATCCAGCAGAGACTCGAGAATTGCGGGGGAGGCTGTCGAGAGCCAGGCTTGGCTTTCCAGTCGAGGTGGTCCAGCGAAACGGGCTGGCAACAGGTAGTGCGCAGACCCTTCCCGGACAGCGGCGGGCTAGAGCCCGACCGAGCGGCACAGCAAAGGGCCGAGCAGCGTCGACAGGGGAGAGAGAGAGAGGGCAGAGCACACAGGGCGCAGCCGGTGTTCAGGGGCCGAGCAGCATCGGAGAGAGGGAGAGAGAGAAGCGCACGAAACCTACAGGGTGCCGCCATTGCCACGAGAACCGCCGGGAGCAGCGTCGGCAGCAGCGGGGGAGGAAGGAAAGCGCGGGAGACGCCATTTTAAGCCATTGGGAGACGCCATTTTAAGCCACACCCAAAATGCCAAAGAGTGGCAGTATCACCGCATTTGACAATGAAGTCGAAGATTGGACTACATATGTCGAACGAATAGAGGTGTACTGCAAGGCAAATGGGGTGTCAGATGACGAGAAAGCATCGGTATTGTTAAATTTAATGGGTGCAAAGACGTATGGTTTATTACGAAATCTAGTAACCCCAACGAAGCCAATGGAAAAGAGTTTTGAAGACATAGTAACGATACTAAAGGAACATTTAAACCCCACACCGCTGCTGATAGCAGAAAGGTTCAAGCTTCACAAACGGAACCAGCATAAGAATGAAAGCAATGCTGGTTATTTAACAGAACTGCGCAAACTATTGAAACACTGCCAGTTTGGAACGGGACTGGCAGATACCTTAAGGGACAAGTTTGTGTGTGGGCTTCAAAGTGAAGGAACCCAGAAACGGCTTTTATCTGAAAAGGACCTTACGCTGGAAAAGGCTTTCAGCATTGCGGTATCATATGAAGCAGCAGCACGGGGCGCAGCAGAGATCCAACAGAGACCGCAAGAATATGGCACAAATGAAATGTCATATGGAACAGAGAAGTGCTATCGCTGCGGCAGAACAACACACGACCAGAATGATTGCTGGTTCAAAGACAAAGTGTGCATACAGTGTGGAAAAGTAGGACACATAGCACGAGTCTGCAGGTCAGGAAAGAAAACCAGCAATAAGAAACCGACCAAAGGGAAGTACAAGAAGGTACATAAGATAACGGAGAATAGTTCAGACGAACAAAAGAGTGATAACGACTCCGAAAGCAGGGAACTGAGTTGTCTGAAACTACATAATGTGATCACAACGGAGGATCACCGAACCATTTGGGTCACTCTCAAGATAGCAGGAGTCCAGGCAAAGATGGAATTGGACACAGGATCAGCTCTAACAGTCATAAACCGACGGGACTACGAGCGGCTATTCTCACACATACCCTTGAGAGACACAAAAATTATTTTGAAGATGCACACGGGGCAAAAAGTCTACCCCAAAGGAAAAATAAGGGTGACCGTTATATATAACGGTAAGGAAACACCAAAACTAGACCTGTATGTATTGCAAGATGGAGGACCACCATTACTGGGACGTGAATGGATCCGGAAAATACAACTGGATTGGCATTCCATACAGGCACTGACTGTGGCTGACAAAAAGGATGACGACGTCACACCTGGGCGACTGTCAAAGATCCTAACTGACGCGAAAGAAGTGTTCCAGCAAGGACTCGGAACACTAAAAGGCATGACAGCGACGATTAAAATTGAAGAAAACGCAAGCCCAACATTTTTTAAGGCCAGACCAGTACCTTATGCGATCCGCCCAGCCGTCGAGGCAGAGCTGGAGAGTCTGGAACGTTCAGGTGTACTGTCCAAAGTAGACTGGAGCGAGTGGGCTACACCCATCGTCCCTGTGATGAAAAAGTCGTTGAGCAACACGCCTGGGGAACCAAGGAAGGTTCGCATCAGTGGGGACTTTAATGTAACAGTGAACCCGGTCCTTCACACTGTACAATATCCACTTCCGCGGATTGAAGATATTTTCGCCTCACTATCTGGAGGGAAACGTTTCACTAAGATTGGTCTGGCCCAGGCGTATCTGCAAATGGAGGTAGAAGGAGCATCAAAAAAATACCTCACAATCAACACCCATAAAGGTCTCTACCAATACAACCGGCTGGTATTCGGGGTAGCATCAGCTCCGGCTATTTGGCAGAGCGCAATGGAACAAGTCCTGCAAGGGATCCCAGGGACCCAGTGTTATTTGGACGACATCCTGGTCACGGGCGAAAATGACAGTGATCACCTTGCCAACCTGGAGCAGGTGCTCACTAGATTGCAGGAATATGGGCTCCGAGCTAACCGCCCCAAATGCGAGTTTTTTAGAAAACAGATCTCATATTGTGGCCACGTTATCGATAAAGAGGGGTTACATAAGTCCCCAGAGAAGATTGAGGCAGTAGTCAAGGCTCCAGCACCGGAAAATGTGTCACAACTGAGGTCGTTCCTCGGGCTGGTAAACTACTACCATAAGTTCTTGCCAAATTTGTCTACAATACTACACCCACTGAACACCCTACTGCAAACTGGGGTGCCATGGAAGTGGAGTGACGAATGTAGACGAGCTTTCCAGAAGAGCAAAACACTAATCACGTCGAAAGAGGTATTGGCCCATTACAACCCGGCATTACCAATTCGGTTGGCATGTGATGCGTCACCCTACGGCATTGGAGCGGTGCTCTCGCACAAATTCTCGGACGGCTCAGAGAGGCCAATAGCCTTTGCGTCACGATCACTAACCTCAGCCGAGCGTAACTACGCCCAGATTGACAGGGAGGCCCTCAGCCTAGTGTGGGGAGTGAAAAAGTTCAATCACTATCTGCACGGGCAGAAATTCACCTTGCTGACTGATCACCAGCCTCTTTTCTCCATTTTTAATCCAAAGAAGGGCGTTCCGGTGATGACTGCGCAACGACTACAAAGATGGTCACTTTTTCTAGGGGCGCACCACTATGAGATTGAATATAAGGGCACGAAACAGCATGGAAATGCTGATGGGCTATCACGCCTGCCACTGCCTACTGCGGAGGAAGCACCAGCAGTGGATCCTGTCGAAATATTCCATTCGACTATAGTTGAAAACCTACCGGTAGCTAACGCTTGTATCGAAAAGGAAACCCGAAATGACCCGACACTGTCTCGGGTATATGATTTGACGGTGAAGGGATGGCCAGCACATGGCAACTCACTGTCGCCAGCATTTTCGACAAGGAGAGAACAGCTGTCAGTGTGCCGGGGGACCTTGATGTGTGGATCCCGAGTGGTAATTCCACCCAAGTTAAGGGATAGAGTGCTCAATGAGCTTCATGAGGGTCATCTGGGAGGGGTGAAAATGAAAAGTTTAGCCAGGGCTTATGTGCGGTGGCCGGGAATCGATAAACAAATCGAGGACCTGACCAAGAGCTGCTCAGGATGCCAGAAAGTCCAAAATGCACCACCACAGGCCCCTCTACACCCATGGGAGTGGCCCTCATCTCCATGGCAACGGGTGCATATTGATTTTGCTGGTCCATTCATGGACTCAATGTTTTTAATAGCCGTGGATGCGCACTCGAAATGGCCTGAGGTCATCAAAATGTCCTCCACCACCACGGAGAAAACTATTGCAGTCCTACGGACCATTTTTGCCAGGAATGGCTTGCCAGAACAGATTTGCTCCGACAACGGACCACAGTTTGTGTCCGAAGAGTTCCGGAGGTTCTTGAAAAAGAATGGGGTAAGGCATTACACATCCGCCCCGTATCATCCAGCCACAAATGGATTGGCTGAGAGGTTCATACAAACCTTTAAGAAGGCAATAAACGCTATGTACAATGACAACATTCCGCTGCAGCACAAGGTGGACAGTTTCCTGTTCGCCGACCGGAATGCGACACATGCAGTCACCAACCAGGCCCCAGCCATGATGTTCTTTAACCGAAGGTTAAGATCTCGCCTGGATTTGCTCAGACCAAACGTATGAAGAGATGTTGAGAGTAAGCAATTCCAGCACATCCATGAGAAGCCAACAAGGAGCTTCAATGTAAGGCAACCAGTCTTGGCCCGCGACTACCGAACAGAAAAATGGCAGCCAGGAACGATATGCACACGGCAGGGCCCACTAATGTACACAGTGGATGTTGGGGAGAGCATCGTGAGACGCCATGCTGACCAGATCCTAGAGTCACAGGAACAAGTCAACCCCATGCCTCGCCCATACGTACCTGGTGATGAACCCGACGTACGGGTAGCATCCACGCCAGAAACAGTAGCATCGGAAGCTGATGAACCAACCGACGACAGGGGGCCAGAAACGCCTCCGCACCAAGAGCAAGACACTCGGGAAAGGCGCTATCCAGAAAGGATCAGGAAGCCTCCCCAAAGACTGAATTTATAAATAGACTATTTTCAGCTAATGTTGCATGTTAAAAGTGTTAATTGTAATTAGTTGATATTTAATTGTTAAATGAGTGTTATGGTACTGTTAATCTAAAAGGGGAGGAATTGTAATGTATGTACCTTTAAGGGGGAACTACTTTCTACAGCTCATGTATACTGCAGTACCGGCAGAGACCACACCTGTATATAACGCTGAGTAGTAATCTGTTGTTTCAGTTGCAATCTGAGCCACGTTGAGTGAACACCGTTGTACCGTTCTCCGCAGTCTGTGTCTGATTATTACATGGACGTAACATCAGCCAGTGATCGGTTCAGGAGGACTCCATAGGTTTTGAATGAGAGTACGGGTATAAGAGGGGGTTGGGGGCGGTGGGCGTGGGTGTCTTAACAGCCACAAATTCTAGACGATTTCAGGAGTAGAAGATTTCAGGAAGGATCAAGGAGACACCTGGGAGGCGAGGAGAGATGAGAGACAAGAGACACAGGGTGCAGCTCACTCACGGCTGCTGCTTCTACCCAGTGTATAACGGGGTAATACAAGTCTCAATTACACCCTGTAAACTGCTGCTCGAATACTGTAATGTATTAAGCCTTGCTTGTGCCAAATAAAGTTTTAACACTGTCACCAATACGGGTTAAGCTCGAATCATTTGGAACTAGGGTCTCTCTGGGATCTTATAAATTCATAATTTTCCTTCTATCTCTTTCTATCTCTCTTTCTCTCTCTCTCTCTCTCTCCTTTCCAAAGTGCATGTGCCTCTCACCAGCGCCAGTGCTGGCATGATCATTGCATTGACGTCTACAAGTGATCAACGGAATCAGAATCTTGGCATTTCTTAACCGACACTTGAATTGTCATGAGGGTTCTACCTGCTCCTTGAGCCTTGACTGTCAAACATTTGAGAGGGGCAGTACTGAGGGAGCGCTGCACTGTCGGAGGGGCAGTACTGAGGGAGCGCTGCACTGTCGGAGGGGCAGTACTGAGGGAGCGCTGCACTGTCGGAGGGGCAGTACTGAGGGAGTGCTGCACTGTCGGGGCAGTACTGAGGGAGTGCTGCACTGTCGGAGGGGCAGTACTGAGGGAGCGCTGCACTGTCGGAGGGGCAGTACTGTGGGAGCGCTGCACTGTCGAAGGGGCAGTACTGAGGGAGTGCTGCACTGTCGGGGCAGTACTGAGGGAGTGCTGCACTGTCGGAGGGGCAGTACTGAGGGAGTGCTGCACTGTCGGAGGGGCAGTACACAGGGAGCGCCGCACTCTCGGCGGAGCACTACTGAGGGAGCGCTGCACTGTTGGAGGGGCAGTACTGAGGGAGCACCACAGTGTCGGCGGGGCAGTACTGAGGGAGCGCTTCACTGTTGGCAGGGCAGTACTGAGGGAATGCTGTATTGTCGGAGGGGCACTACTGAGGGAGCGCTGCACAGTCAGCGGGGCAGTGCTGAGGGAGCGCCGCACTGTCGGCGGGGCAGTATTGAGGGAACGCTGCACTGTCAGAGGGGCAGTACTGAGGGAACGCTGCACTGTCGGAGGGGCATTACTGAGGGAGCGCTGCCCTGTCGGCGGGGCAGTACAGAGAGAGCGCTGCACTGTCGGCGGGGCAGTAATGAGGGAGCGCTGCCGTGTCGGCGGGGCAGTACAGAGAGAGCGCTGCACTGTCGGCGGGTCAGTAATGAGGGAGCGCTGCTCAGTCAGCGGGGCAGTGCTGAGGGAACGCTGCACTGTCGGAGGGGCAGTACTGAGGGAACGCTGCATTGTCGGAGGGGCAGTACTGAGGGAGCGCTGCACTGTCGGCGGGGCAGTACTGAGGGAATGCTGCACTGTCGGAGGGGCAGTACTGAGGGAGTGCTGCACTGTCGGAGGGGCAGTACTGAGGGAACGCTGCATTGTCGGAGGGGCAGTACTGAGGGAGCGCTGCACTGTCGGCGGGGCAGTACTGAGGGAATGCTGCACTGTCGGAGGGGCAGTACTGAGGTAATGCTGCAATGTTGGAGGGGCAGTGCTGAGGGGGTGTCGCACAGTCGGAGGGGCAGTAGTGAGGGAGTGCTGCACCGTCGCAGGGGCAGTACTGAGGGAGCGCTGCATTGAGACCTGAGACCACTGACGAGGGTGGGACCAGCGGCGAGAGCGAGACCAGTGTGGAGAGTTGGGGGGGGAGTGCAGGACGGGGGGTGGAGTGCGGGACTGGGGGGGGAGTGCGGGACCGTGGGGGAGAGCAGGGGGGCGGGGATTGGCGTGAGTGGCGGGGAGAGCGGGGGGTGGGTGTGCAGGACCGGCGGGGAGAGCGGGGGGAGGGGGAGAGTGAGGAGGAAAGCGGCAGCCAGGGGGAGAGCGGGACCGGTGGTGAGAGTGGTGGGAAGAGCCGGGGGTGAGTGGAGGTCCGGTGGGGAGAGCGGGGGTAGAGGGTGTGCAGGACCGGTGGGGAGAGCAGGGCGGGGGGGGATTGAGCAGGACCAGTGGGGAGAGCAGGGGCGGGGGAGAGTGCAGGACTCCTGGGGTGTGTGCAGGACTGGTGGGAAGAACGGGGGGGGCGGGTTGTGCAGGACCGGCGGGGAGAGTGTGTGGGGGGGGTTGTGCAGGACCGGTGGGGAGAGCGGCGGGGGGGGAGGAGAGCGGGACCGGTGGGGAGAGCGGGGGTGGGGGGTGTGCAGGACCGGCGGGGAGAGTGGGTGGCGGGGTTGTGCAGGACCGGTGGGGAGATCGGGGGGGGGGGAGAGCGGGACCGGTGGGGAGAGCGGGGTGCGGGGTCTGCGGGACCGGTGGGGAGAGCGGGGTGGGGGGGTCTGCAGGGCCGGTGGGGAGAGCGGGGGGGGAGGGAGAGCGGGACCGGTGGGGAGATCGGGGGGGGGGGAGAGCGGGCGGGACCGGTGGGGAGAGCGGGGTGGGGGGGTGTGCAGGACCGGCGGGGAGAGTGGGTGGGGGGGTTGTGCAGGACCGGTGGGGAGAGCGGGGGGGGGGGGGGCGGTGCAGGACTGGTGGGGAGAGCGGGGTGGGGGGGGGGGGCGGTCGACAGGACCGGTGGGGAGAGCGGGGTGGGGGGGGAGAGCGGGACCGGGTGGGGAGAGGAGAGGGGGAGGAGAGCAGGACCTCTGGGGAGAGCGGGACTAGTGAGGAGAGGCAGGGCGGGGGGAGTGCGGGATCGGGGAGGCGGGGGTGGAGTGCGGGGACCCGGGGGGGGAAAGCGGGGGGGGTGGTGGAGTGCGGGATGGGGGGGGAGCGGTGGGGGGGGAGCCGGGGGGAGAGCGGGGGGTCGAGCGGGGCCCAGGGGGAGAGCGGTGGGGGGGGGAGTGCAGGGGGGGGGAGACCGGGGGGGGGGGTGGGGAGAGCTGCGGGGGGGGAGCGGGGGACCAGGGGGGAGAGTGGGGGGAGGCGGGGGACCGGGGGGGAGAGCTTGGGACCAGGGGGGAGAGCAGGGCGGGGGGGGGGGTGCAGAGCGAGGGGGGGGAGAGTGGGGTGGGGTGGGGAGAAGAGAGAGGGGGGGGGAGAGCGGGGGGGGGGGAAGCAGCGGGGCGAGCGGGGACCGGTTGAGGAGAGCGGGGGCGGGAGTGCAGGACCAGGTGGGGGGGGATAGCGGGGGTTGTGGGGAGGGGAGTGGGGGGGAGAGCGGGGGTTGTGGCGGGGGGAGTGTGGGGGGGAGTTGGGGGACTGGGGGGGGAGAGCGGGGGACCGGGGGGGGTGAGCGGGAAGTGAGCAGGGGACCAGGGGGGGAGAGCGGGGCACCAGGGGGGGAAAGTGGGGGGGAGAGCAGATGGAGAGCAGGGGGGTCAGCGGGGGGGAGAGTGGGGCGGAGCGAGTGTGGGATCGGTGGGGGGGAGTGCGGGACCCCGGGGGGAGAGCGGTGGGGGGAGTGCGGGACCGGGGCGGGGAAGTGCGGGACCTGGGGGGGAGAGCGGGGTGGGGAGTGTGCGGGACCAGGGGGGTGAGCTGGGGACCGGGTGGAGAGCTTGGGACTGGGGGGGAGAGCGGGTGGAGACCGGGGGGGTGGAGAGCGGGGGGAGAGCGGGGGCGGGGAGTGCGGAGACCGGGGGGGAGAGCGGGGCGGGGAGTGCAGGACCGGGGGGGAGAGCGGGGTGGGGAGTGTGCGGGACCAGGGGGGTGAGCTGGGGACCGGGGGGAGAGCTTGGGACTGGGGGGGAGAGCGGGTGGAGACCGGGGGGGGAGAGAGCGGGGGCGGGGAGTGCGGGACCGGGAGGAGAGCGGGGGGCGGGGGAGTGCGGGACCAGTGGGGTGAGCTGGGGACCAGGGGGAGAGCTTGGGACTTGGGGGGTAGAGCGGGTGGAGACCGGGGGGGAGAGCGGGGGAGAGCGGGGGCGGGGTAGTGCGGGACCGGGGGGGGAGAGCGGGGGGGCGGGGGAGTGCGGGACAAGGGGGGGTGAGCTGGGGACCAGGGGGGAGAGCTTGGGACTTGGGGGGAGAGCGGGTGGAGACCGGGGGGGGGAGAGCGGGGGAGAGCGGGGGCGGGGAGTGCGGGACCGGGGGGGGAGAGCGGGGGGGGTGGGGGGGGAGTGTGCGGGACCAAGGGGGGGTGAGCTGGGGACCGGGGGGAGAGCTTGGGACTGGGGGGGGGAGAGCGGGGTGGAGACCGGGGGGGGGAGAGCGGGGGAGAGCGGGGGCAGGAGTGCGGGACCGGGGGGGGGGGGATGAGCGGGGGGTGGGGGGGAGTGCGGGACCAGGGGGGGAGGGCTGGGGGGGTGAGCGGGGGACCGGGGGCGGGGTGACCAGGGGGGAGAGCGGGGGACCGGGGGGTGGTGACCAGGGGGAGAGCGGGGGACCGGGGCGGGGGTGCCAGGGGGAGAGCGGGGGACTGGGGGGGGGGTGACCAGGGGGAGAGCGGGGGGAGAGTGGGGGGAGTGCAGGGGAGAGCAAAAAAAAAATCTAGTAGTGACATCACAGGATAGCAGGTAGGTTGATTGGTTGGTGAGTCTCAGTGTTTTTTCATTCTCAAGCTAGTGCAGTGGTTTAAACTAAGAGCTGGGGAACTATAACTATTATGTTAATAAATAATAACTTAACTAGATGAACTAATTAATTAATATAACTATAAATAATCATTTGATTAAAAATTTTAACTAATTAAATGAGCAAATAAATAAAATAAATTCTAGAGATGGCAGGGACTAAGTGTCAGGACTGTAGTATGTGGGAGTTTGTGGACAGCGAGACTGTCCCGGATTCCCACATCGGCAGGAAATGTCTCTGCCTTCAGTCACTCCGGCTCAGTCATTGAGCTGGAGTGTGCGTTAGAGACACTCCGAAACATAAGGGAGGGGGAGGAATTTCTGGACAGTTTTATCCTGAATACAGTCACACCTCAGAGGAAAGCACAGGTTCAGGAAGGGGAGGGTGTGACTGTTTGGGAGACGGGTAGTGCGGACTTAGGAGAGGTTGAGAAGGAGGTCCGGCAGACGCTGGTCCTGTCCAACAGGTACGATGTACTCGCTACCTGTGAGGACAAGGAGAAAGACTGCGGGGAGGACAGCCACAATGCAGACCAAAGCACCGTGGCTCAGAAGGCTGTCCAAGGGGGGGAAGAGCAGAATAGAAATGTGGTAGTGATAGGGGATTCTATAATTAGGGGGATAGATAGCCTCCTCTGCAGCCAAGAACAAGAAACCCAATTGGTGTGTTGCCTACCCAGTGCCAGGGTAAGGGATATCTCACAGCGGCTGGAGAGCAACTTGGAAAGGGAGGAAATAAATCCAGTTGTCGTGGTCCATGACTGAATAAACGACATAGGTAGGAACAGGGAGGAGGTCCTGCTGAGGGAGTATCAGGAGTTAGGAGCAAAATTAAAAAGCAGGACCTCAAGGGTAATAATCTCTGGATTACTGCCCGAGCCACGTGCAAATTGGCATAGATGCAGACAGATCAGGAGAATTAACACATGGCTAAAGGGCTGGTGTGGGAAAGAGGGGTTCCTTTTCATGGGACAGGAAGGAGCTGTACCGATGGGACGGGCTCCACCTGAACCGGGGTGGGACCCGTGTCCTAGCAGAAATGAGAAATAGGGAGGTGACAAAGGCTTTAAACTAGTAAGAAGGGGGGAGGGATCGACAAGAAATGAAACCAGCCTAAATATAAACAAGGAAAGGAGAGCATAGGAAAGAGTAAAGAAAGGGAGGACATTGATGGCTAGGGAATAAGTAGAGTTAAAAAACAGGAGTTTAAAAAGATGGTTAAAAATAAAGTGAGAGGAACTACTATTAAAAATGAGTTAAACTGTCTGTACAACAATGCACACAGTGTCCATAATAAAACAGGGGAGCTGGAGGCAATCATGCGTTGCGAGGAACCAGACATAGTAGGGATTACTGAGACATGCTAAATTCAGCGCGAGTTTAGCGGCAGCGGTAACCGGTACCACCCCACTCCGCTGCACAGGCGATGACGATGTCATCACCGTGCGCAGCGCCCAGTTTTCACCCCGCCTGCAAAATTGGCCACACGTCCCCTGAATCTGTGCTGGGCGATGACAGCAACCGACTTAAGGGGCAGGAACGGACAACAGGAGGCGCGTGGGGCGGTTAGTAAAGGGGAGGTGGCGAGGGGGGAAAATAAAATCGGCCGACTTGCTTGTTGTGGCTCGTTGCGTCTTTGAGCGCGGGGTCCATGCCGCGATCTGGCAGCCCAGCACTTCACTTGTGTGCCGGGCTGCTGGCATGGCACCCCGCTCCCCGGTGGTCCAGGTATGGCCCCACAGGGTTGTGGGCTTGGGCCCTCCCCTTTAATGAGGGGAACAGCCCTTCCAATACACAGCACGACGTGGCCCAGTGCAAAGCACTGCAGAACGCAGTGCCCCGATATTCGGGGTTAGTGCTCTAAGAAGGAAGTGGAGTGTTTGAATTAGCGCTCCACCTCCCTCTTGGGGCGCTAAAACTGAAGTTAGCGATCGCCGGCGCTATTTTTGCGCCGGGCACTAAATTTAGCGCCCAGACGATGTTGGTTGCTAACGAACTTTTCCCCCATGGACTTTCAAAAGGCATTTGATGAAATATCACATAATAGACTTATTCAGAAAATAGAAGGATATGGTATCAAAGGGACAGTGGTAACTTGATACATTATTGGCTAAGAGATAGGAGGCAGAGAGTAGTGGTGAACCAATGTTTTTCTGACTGGAGGGAAGTGTGCAGTGGGGGTCTCAAGGGGTCAGTATTAGGACTATTGCTTTTTTGTTATATATAAATGACCTGAACTTGAGTATAGGGAGCACAATTTCGAAGTTTGCGGACTATACAAAACTTGGCAACGTAGTAAATAGTGAGCAGGGTAGTAGCAGATTTCAGGAGGACATAGACAGACTGGTGAAATGGGCAGATACATGGCAGCTGCAATTTACTGCAGATAAGTGTGAGGTGATGAACTTTGGAAGGAACAACATGGAGAGGCAGTATAATCTAAATGGTACTATTTTAAGGGGGGTGCAAGAACAGAGGGACCTGGGGGTACATATTCACAAATCCTTGAAGGTGGCAGGGCAAGTTGATAAGACAGTTAAGAAAGTGTATGAGATACATGGCTTTGTAAATAGGGCTATTGAATACAAAAACAAGGAAGTCATGCTAAACCTTTACAAATCATTGGTTAGGCCTCAGCTGGAATATTGTGTCCAATTCTGGGCACCGCACTTTAGGAAGGATGTCAAGGCCTTGGAGAGGGTAGAGACGAGGTTTATCAGGATGATACCAGGGATGAGGGACTTCAGTTATGTGGAGAGATTGAAGAAGCTGGGGTTGTTCTCCTTAGAGCTGAGAAGGTTGAGGTGAGAGCGAATAGAGGTATTCCAAATTGAGGTGTTCTGATAGATCAAGTAGGGAGAAATTGTTTCCTCTGGCAAGTGGGTAGGCAACCAGAGGTCATAGCTTTCATATAATTGGTAAAAGAACCAGAGGGGAAATGAGAACTTTCTTCACACAGAGAAGGTCTGTTAAGGTCTGAACGCGTTACCTGAAAGGGAATCAGATTCCATAAGAATTTTCAAAAGGCAATTAGACATGTACTTGAAGGCGACTAATTTGCAGAGTTATGGCGGAAAAGTTGGGGTGTGGGACTAAATTGGACAGCTCTTCAAAGAGCCGGCACGGACATGATGAGCCGAATGGCTTCCTTCTGTCCTATCAGATTCTATAATTCCATGACTGTGCCATTGAGGCAGATTTACTGTAAAATATGTGGCTTTGCTCTGCAAATGTCAGTGTCAGCATCGAGCACTCCCAGGGCAGGCACAGCACTCGTTAGATATAGTGCCGAGCTCCTGCTTAATAACAAAGTAACTCGAGGCTTTTCTGCTTGTGCCAGGATGGGAATTTCCCACATCCTGCGCCCTGAACAAGTTGATACAAGTTGTTCAGACGGGATTATGTTGCCAGCTGTCAGGATAGTTTGATTGCTGTTTTGAATGACTCAGTATAAACTCTGAGAACAGTTCCCGAATCACTCCAAAAGACTCTTTAAACCACAAGTCAGTTCATCTTTTTGACACTGCATCAGCACACACTGGGTTCTTGCTCCTAATAACATGTGTGTACGTGTGCCTTTACTGGAACCGTTTATTACTGAAATATAGACTGGCATTTATATCGTGCCTTTCACCACCTCAGGACGTCCCAAAGCGCTTTACAACTAATGAAGTGTAGCCACTGTTGTAATGTAGGAAACTTGGCAGTCAATATGCGCACAGCAAGCTCCCACAAACAGGAATGTGAGATGACCAGATCAACGGATTTTTAGTGATTTTTTTAGTGATGTGGGTTGAAGGATAAATATTGGCCACAGGACACCGGGGAGAACTCTCCTGCTCTTCTTCCAAAACTGGGCGTGGGATCTTTTACGTCCACCTCAGAGGGTAGAAGGGACCTCGGTTTAATGTCTCATCTGAAAGAGGGCGCCTCTGGCAGTGCAGCACTCTCTCAGTACCGTCCCTCCGACAGTGCAGCGCTCCCTCAGTACTGCCCCTCCAACAGTGCGGCGCTCCCTCAGTACTGCCCCTCCAACAGTGCGGCGCTCCCTCAGTACTGCCACTCCAACAGTGCGGCGCTCCCTCAGTACTGCCCCTCCGACAGTGCGGCGCTCCCTCAGTACTGCCCCGCCGACAGTGCGGTGCTCCCTCAGTACTGCCCCGCCGACATTGCGGTGCTCCCTCAGTACTGCCCCTCTGACAGTGCAGCGCTCCCTCAGTACTGACCCTCCCACAGTGCAGCGCTCCCTCAGTACCGCCCCTCCCACAGTGCAGCGCACCATCAGTACCGCCCCTCCAACAGTACTGACCCTCAGTACTGCCCCTCCGACTGTGCAGCGCACCATCAGTACCGCCCCTCCAACAGTGCAGCGCACCATCAGTACCGCCCTTCCAACAGTGCAGCGCTCCCTCAGTACTGCCCCTCCAACAGTGCAGCACTCCCTCAGTACCGCCCCTCCCACAGGGCAGCGCACCATCAGTACTGACCCTCCCACAGTGCAGCGCACCATCAGTACTACCCCTCCAACAGTGCGGCACTCCCTCAGTACTGACCCTCCCACAGTGCAGCGCTCCCTCAGTACGGCCGCTCCGACTGTGCAGATCTCCCTCAATGCTGGCACTGGGGCAATGTCGGGAGTTTCAGAGAAGGCACGGGGGCAATTGGACAAGGGGAGAGCTTTTTCAGAGGGAGGGTCACAGTGCCTATCTATTCTAATCCCATTTTCCAGCACTTAGTCTGTAGCCTTGTATGCTATAGCATTTCAAGTGCTCATCTAAATGCTTCTTGAATGTTGTGAGGGTTCCTGCCTCTACCACTCTTTCAGGCAGTGAGTTCCAGATTCCAACCACTCTCTGGGTGAAAAAGGTTTTCCTCAAATCCCCTCTAAACCTCCTGCCCCTTACCTTGAAACTATGCCTCCTGGTTATTAACCCCTCTACTAAGGGGAATAGTCCTTTTCTATCTACCCTATCTATGCCCCTCATAATTTTGTACACCTCAATCAGATTCCCCCCTCAGCCTTCTCTGCTCTAAGGAAAACAGCCCCAGCCTGTCCAGTCTCTCTTCATAGCTGAAACGCTCCAGCCCAGGTAACATCCTGGTGAATCTCCTCTGCACCCTCTCCAATGCAATCACATCCTTCCTATAGTGTGGCGACCAGAACTGCACACAGTATTCCAGCTGTGGCCTAACTAGCGTTTTGTACAGCTCCATCATAACCTCCCTGCTCTTATATTCTATGCCTCGGCTAATGAAGGCAAGTATCCCATATGCCTTCTTAACTACCTTATCTACCTGTCCTGCTGCCTTCAGGGATCTATGTAAATGTACACCAAGGTCCCTCTGATCCTCTGTCCTTCCTAGGGTCCTACCATTCATTGTGTATTCCCTTGCCTTGTTAGTCCTCCCAAAATGCATCACCTCACACTTTTCAGGGTTAAATTCCATTTGCCACTGTTCTGCCTATCTGACCAACCCCTCTATATTGTCCTGTAGCCTGAGGCTTCCCTCCTCACTATTTACCACTCTACCAATTTTCGTGTCATCTGCAAACTTACTGATCATACCTCCTACATTCATATCTAAATCATTAATGTACACTGCAAACAGCAAGGGACCCAACACCGATCCCTGCGGTACACCACTGGACACAGGCTTCCAGTCATAAAAACAACCTTCGACCATCACCTTCTGCCTCCTGCCACTAAGCCAATTTTGGATCTAATGTGCCAAATTGCCGTGGATCCCATGGGCTCTTACCTTCTTGACCAGTCTCCCATGCGGGACTTTGTCTAAAGCCTTACTGAAGTCCATGTAGACTACATCAACTGCATTACCCTCACCCACACACCTAGTCACCCCCTTGAAAAATTCAATCAAATTGGTTAGACATGATCTCCCCCTGACAAAGCCATGCTGACTATCCTTGATTAATTCTTGTCTCTCCAAGTGGAGACTAATTCTGTCCCTCAGAATTTTTTCTAGGCCTGGTAGCACTGCCATTAAGAAGTATCACCATGGCAAACTTCGACCCTAGTGCTGAGTTCAGTGCTGGGTCCTAAGCTCACCAGGTAAACCCAGTGTGAATACAGACTCACAGAGGCGCTGTCAGCACCTGTTAAAGGGACACACACATCGTTCATGTAAGTTTGCATTTAAGCTATTGGACTGTTTTTAAAAATTTTTTGCTGAAGTAGTGGCTTGTTGCAATAGATGATAAAAGTTTTTTAAGTGTGTAGGGAGTGCTGCTGAATGTTTGCAAGGCCTCGGATAGTAAAGGAAGGCCTCTGAGAAGACAAAAAATGCTGCAAATACTCAGTAGGTCAGGCAACATCTGTGGAGAGAGAAACAGAGTTCACGGTCGGGAACCTGCTGTCAAAACATGCCCACCTGCATTTCCTGATGTCAGGTTTGCCAGCGCTGAGCCGTCCCAACAGGCAGCGGTGGGGGACCCAATTCAAATCATTAACAATGCTTTTTTCCCCAGCTTTTTGAATTTGACAGGTTGCCCACCAGTTTCCTGCAGTGCCTAGACCTTGTCTTTGAAGCTGAGGCAGGAGGTCACTGGTCATTGAATCAGATGTGGAGTTGACAGCTTCAGATGTCAAGTCAAAGCTCCCCGCTGATTGATAAATGTTCCCTTAACCACTAGCTTCTCTAAACTGCATTTCCACTACAGATTCACAAGTCTCCATCCAGTCTGACTTCATTACCTCTCCCACCATTGACAGACCGTTTCTGTCATCTCTGTTTCACCTGCCATCTATTCCATCAGCATGGGTGTACTTTATATTGTCTCACCTTGGTCCTCAGAATCTGACCACGATCAGCCCCAACACCAGCATCACCAGGCACACCAGCAGCACCAACAATCACACCAACCTTCTCCGCAATCACCTGATGCTGCACAGAACAGAGGGCATCAGCACCCGACCAGATTTCTGCCTGGGACGCCAGGGATGGCCTCAACAATGCCACATTTACTTCACTTGACTCTGCACACCCTGGCTGCCACATGATGTGCCAAGTTGGCACCATCCCACACCAACAACATAATGCATCCCTACAATGCCCAAGCCATAGAAAAGCAGAGTGTTTTTTGAATGTTGAGAGATTGGGAAATATTGGTATTCAGAGGGACCTGGGTGTCCTTGTACATGAATCATTGAAAGTTAACATGCAGGTACAGCAAGTAATTAGGAAAGCAAATGGTATGTTGGCCTTTATTACAAGAGGATTTGAGTATAAGAGTGAAGACGTCTTACTGCAATTATATAGGGCCCTGGTGAGACCCAACCTGGAGTATTGTGTACAGTTTTGATCTCATTACCTAAGGAAGGATATACTTGCCATAGAGGGAGTGCAACGAAGGTTCACCAGACTGGTTCTGGGATGGGGGGATTGTCCTATGAGGAGAGATTGAGTAGGCTAGGCCTATATTCTCTAGGGTTTAGAAGACTGAGAGGTGATCTCATTGAAACATACAAAATACTTACAGGGCTTGACAGGTTAGTTGCAGGGAGGATGTTTCCGCTGGCTGGGGAGTTTAGAACCAGGAGTCACAGTCTCAGAGTATGTGTCGGCCATTTAGGACTGAGATGAGGAGAAATTTCTTCACTCAGAGGGTGGTGAATCTTTGGAATTCTCTACCCCAGAGGGCTGTGGAGATTCAGTCATTGAGTATATTCAAGACAGAGATCGATAGATTTTTGAATATTAAGGGAATCAAGGGATATGGGGATAGTGCAGGAAAGTGGAGATGAGGTAGAAGATCAGCCATGATCTTATTGAATGGCGGAGCAAGCTGAAAGGGCCGAATTGCTTACTCCTGCTCCTGTTTCTGATGTTCTTATGTTCTTATTTCTTTCACACTCATCACCATTGTGGGGAGGGGGTACCGTTATGTCTCACCATTCACTGCAACACACTAAGCCACTTCCAAAGATGCACACAAATCTGTCCAAGAATGCAAAGTGTTGAAAATAAAGATTTCAATGTTTGACGGCACATTAACAGAAACTTAACATGAACATTGGCTAAAACACACAAGTGCCTACCCTTGTGTGTTGTTAGTTAGTATGATTGGACTAGGATGAGGGTGAGTGTGAGGGGTAACTAGTGAGATGGGGATGTGATAATATAGATAGAGAGGGATGGGTGGAGGTGCAAGGTAAGTTGGTGTGAGTAATGATGTGCAGCAGTAGGGTAGGGAAGGCAGAGTGATGGGGATGTAATGAGTGGCACAACAGGATGAGGTTGAGTGTGCCTTTGCAGTAACGTTTTGTGATCTACTGACATAATTGAAAGGTTTGCGCCACTGCAGCCTGGTCCTCCTGATGACGCTCCTGCTTGTGTCCTCCTATGCAATGTGCAACTAGACTGTGTTGATCTCCTGGGGAGGTCTCTTCCGACTTTGGAAGGGAAGAGAACCTCCCGGTGCGCTGTGACTCCCTCCATAAGCATATGGAGAGAGTCATGGGAGAGCCTGGGTGCAGCCGTGCACCTCTGTGCAGTGATTGTCAGTGTTTGCAGCACCTCAATGCTGTAGAACACTGAAAGCACAAATGTCAAAGTAAATATTGTTATAAAACACATTTTGTTGTGCACTTGAGTAGTAACAAATTCAGTCATCTGGTTATAATCATTTTATTCTTTAACTTCAGTATTAAAAGCAATTTACAACCTGAGTATTGTCACAGATAGAGTGTACGAACTTAGGCATGGGTCCTGTCTCGAGCTGCTTGAACAAATGAAAAGTTCATATTTATACATTGTTTTCTTGTCAAACTGGAACTGGCATTGCATAATATGTTAGTCTCTGGCTACAGCATAGTCCAGAGATTCAAGGCTACATTTTCTTCAACATGATGCACACAAAAATACCATGGCCTTGCTGTGGTAAGCCTAACCCTTCTAGTTTCTAGACATTCTTACCATAAATAAACATATCCAAGGCTGGTTGGTTGCGAACACCAGCAGTTGCTAAGTGAAATCTGTATCTCTCTCTCTCACTCTATATCTCTCTCTCTCTAATGATGCCATCCACCGTTTTTTCCTATATTCAATGAACTAAACATGAACACCTTTCAGAAGCTGAATTAACCGAGTTCCATACGCCAACACTTTGAATCTCACTCATGCTGTACCTGCCTTGGGAGTGTTTGATGGGATAGTGTAGAGGGAGCTTTACTCTGTATCTAACTCGTGTTACATAGAAACATAGAAGATAGGAGCAGGAGTAGGCCATTTGGCCTCTCGAGCCTGTTCCGCCATTTAATGAGATCATGGCTGATCATCCAAATTCAGTACCCTGTCCCTGCTTTCTCCCCAAATCCCTTGATCCCTTTAGCCTTAAGAAATATATCTAACTCCTTCTTGAATATATTTAAAGAATTGGCTTCAACTGCCTTGTGTGGTGGAGAATTCCACAGGTTCACCACTCCCTGGGTGAAGAAATTCCTCCTCATCTCAGTCTTAAATGGCTTACCCCTTATCCTTAGACTGTGACCCCTGGTTCTGGACTCCCCCGCCATCGGGAACATCCTTCCTGCATCTAGTCTGTCTAGTCCTGTTAGAATTTTATAAGTTTCAATGAGATCCCCTCTCATTCTTCTAAACTCTGGCGAATACAAGCCCAATCGACCCAATCTCTCTTCATATGCCATTCCTGCCATTCCAGGTATCAGTCTGGTGAATCTTCGCTGCACTCCCTCCATGGCAAGAACATCCTTCCTCAGATAAGGCGACCAAAACTGCACACAATACTCAAGGTGTGGTCTCACCAAGGCCCTGTACAACTGCAGCAAGATATCCTTGCTCCTGTACTCGAATCCTTTTGCTGTGAAGGCTAACATACCATTTGCCTTCTTAACCGCCTGCTGCACCTGCATGCTTACCTTCAGCGACTGGTGCACAAAGACACCCAGGTCTCGCTGCACTTCCCCTTTTCCCAATCTATTGCCGTTCAGATAATAATCTGCCTTCCTGTTTTTGCCACCAAAGTGGCTAACCTCGCATTTATCCACATTATACTGCATCTGCCATGCATCTGCCCAATCACCCAACCTGTCCAAATCGTACTGGAGTTTTTCGGCATCCTCCTCGCAGTACACACGCCCACCCAACTTTGTGTCGTCTGCAAACTTGGAGATATTACATCTAGTTCCCTTGTCTAGATCATTAATATATATTGTGAATAACTGGGGTCCTAGCACCGATCCCTGCAGTACCCCACTAGTCACTGCCTGCCACTCGGAAAAAGACCTGTTTATTCCAACTCTTTGCTTCCTGTCTGCCAACCAGTTCTCTATCCAAGTCAGTACCTTACCCCCCAGTCCCATGTGCTTTAACTTTGCACGCTAATCTCTTATGCGGGACCTTATCGAAAGCCTTCTGAAAGTCCAAATACACCACATCCAGTGGTTCTCCTTTACCTATTCAACAGTTACATCCTCAAAAAATTCCAGTAGATTAGTCAAGCATGATTTACCTTTTGTAAATCCATGTTGACTTTGTCCGATCCTGTCACTGTTTTCCAAGTGCTCTGCTATTACATCTTTTATAATGGACTCTAGCATTTTCCCCACTACCGATGTCAGGCTTACCGGTCTATAATTCCCCGTTTTCTCTCTACCACCTTTTTTAAATAGTGGGGTTACATTAGCTACCCTACAATCCATGGGAACTGTTTCATAGTCTATAGAATTTTGGAAGATGACCAGCAATGCATCTACTATTTCTAGGGCCACTTCCTTAAGTACCCTAGGATGTAGATTATCAGGCCCTGGGGATTTATCGGCCTTCAAACCTGTCAATTTCCCTAACATCATTTCCCTACAAATACTGATTTCATTCAGTTCCTCCCTTTCTTTAGACCCTATGTTCCCCGACATCTCTGGGAGGTTATTTGTGTTCTCCTTTGTGAAGACAGAACCAAAGTATGTATTTAATTGGTCAGCCATTTCTTTGTTCACCATGATAAATTCCCCTGATTCTGACTGCAAGGGACCTACGCTTGACTTCACCAATCTTTTTCTCTTCACATATCTATAGAAGCTTTTACAGTCAGTTTTTATGTTCCCTGCAAGCTTACTCTCATACTCTATTTCCCCCCTCTTAATTAATCCCTTTGTCCTCCTTTGCTGAATCCTAAACTGCTCCCAATCCTCAGGTTTGCTGCTTTTTCTGGCCAATTTATATGTCCTCTCCTTGGATCTTATGCTATCCCTAATTTCCCTTGTTAGCCACGGTTGAGTCACATTTTTTGTTTTATTTTTATGCCAAACAGGGATGAACAAATTCCGTAGTTCATCCGTGCGATCTTTAAATGTTTGCCATTGCCTATCCACCGTCAACCCTTTAAGGAACATTCCCCAATCCATCCTAGCCAACCCACGCCTCATACCATCATAGTTTCCTTTATTTAAATTCAGGACCCTAGTCTCTGAGTCAAATACTTCACTCTCCATCTTCATGAAGAATTCTTCATATTATGATTGCTCTGCCCCAAGGGGCCTCGCACAACAAGATTGCTAATTAATCCTTTCTCATTACTAATACCCAGTCTAAGATGGCCTTATCTCTAGTTGGTTCCTCGACATATTGGTCCAGGAAACCATCCCATATACACTCTAGGAATTCCTCCTCCACAGTATTGTTACTAATTTGGTTAGCCCAATCTATATGTAGATTAAAGTCACCCATGATAACTGCTGTGTTCTTATTGCATGCATCTCTAATTTCCCATTGAATGCCATCCTCAACCTCAGCATTACTGTTTGGGGGTCTATATACAACTCCCACTAACGTTTTCTGCCCCTTGGCATTTCTCAGCTCTACCCATACGGATTCCACATCATCAGAGCTAATATCCTTCCTTACTATTATGTTAATCTCCTCTTTAACCAGCAATGCTACCCCACCTCCTTTTCCTTTTTGCCTGTCTTTCCAGAATATTGAATACCCCTGGATGTTGAATTCCCAGCCTTGGTCACCCTGGAGCCATGTCTCTGTAATCCCAATTATATCATATCCGTTTAATTCATACAGCTTATTACGAATGCTCCTCGCATTAAGACACAAAGCCTTCAGGCTTGTTTTTTTAACAATCTTAGACCTTTTAGAATTATTATTTACTGTGGCCATGTTGGATTTACACCCTTGATTTCTCTGACTGCCACTTTTGCTTTTCTCCTTCCTGTCTTTTGCTTCTATCCTTGCTTCCCTTTATTCTGTCTCCCTGCACAGGTTCCCATCCCCATGCCATTTTAGTTTAAACCTTCCCCAATAGCACTAGCAAACACTCCCCCTAGGACATCGGTCCCGGTCCTGCCCAGGTGCAAACCGTCCAGTTTGTACTGGTCCCACCTCCCCCAGAACAGGTTCCAATGTCCCAGGAATTTGAATCCCTCCCCCTTGCACCATTCCTCTAGCCATGTATTCATCTGAAATATCCTTCTATTTCTACTATGAATAGCACGTGGCACTGGTAGCAATCCTGAGATTACTACCTTTGAGGTCTTATTTTTTAATTTAACTCCTAACTCTCTGTATTCAGCTTTTAGGACCTCATCCCGGTTTTTACGTATATCATTGGTACCTATATGCACCACGACAACTGGCTATTCACCCTCCCCCTTCAGAATGCCCTGCAGCCGCTCCGAGACATCCTTGACCCTTGCACCAGGGAGGCAACATACCATCCTGGAGACTCGTTTGTGGCTGCAGAAACGCCTATCTATTCCCCTTACAATAGAATCCATTATCACTATAGCTCTCCCGCTCTTTTTCCTTCCATCCTGTGCAGTAGAACCACCCATGGTGCCAGGACGTTGGCTGCTGCTGCCTTCTCCCGATAAGCCATCTCCCTCAACAATATCCAAAGTGGTATATCTGTTTGAGAGGGGGATGGCCACAGGGGACCCCTGCACTACCTGCCTGCGCCTACTACTCTGCCTGGCGGTCACCCATTCCCTTCCTGCCTGTGCAGCCTTTACCTGCAGTGTGACCAACTGATTAAACCTGATATCCTGCCTGGGAGTGTTTGATGGGCTAGTACAGAGGGTGCTTTACCCCATTTATTGCCCATGATGCACCCTCCAATTAATGATCCGATGGTCCCTCTCTTTGATACCCTGAAGATCCCTCCACTTATTGTTTCTGACACTATTCCTCTTACAGGGAATAGACTTGTTTCAGAGCACAAAGGAGGTTGTGATATCCTTGCCTCATCCCAAACACCATTTCCACAAACTGCCTCTCTAAGCAGGAGGGAGACACAGTGGCTGACATAAAGAGAGGGGAGACTTTCTGGTGTATAAAGCAAGAGGTAGACATGGGGGCCTTTGAATAGTGGGACCTCACATTTGGAAGATGGGAGGGATAATTTATCAGTGGTAATTTTGGGAGTCTGTGCTCCCTGACTGGAGTCTCAGTACATGGGAGCAGGGTTGGAGACGGGATTGATTGTATAACCTGCGTTCATGCCCAGTGAGACTGCACACCAGTGCTCCGATGATCCCACCACTTGATACCCATGAAGATCCCTCCACTTATTGCTTGTGGCACCCTTCCTGTTACAGGGAATAGGCTTGTTTCAAGGCACAAAGGAGGCTGTAATATCCAGGGTTGGAGAAGGGACTGATTGTACAACCTGCTTTCATGCCCAGTGAGACTGCACACCAGGAGCAGAGACTGGTCATGTGACCCTGTAATACCTTGAGTGGGAGGGGCTTGGGCTGCTTTGTGACATGTTTCCTGGCTCCTCTGTGATGTCACCTGGAGACAGGTTTACACCCCTGGTTACACAGCATCAACGGGAGTCACTGTGGGATGAGCTGGACTTGGCAGCTGACACTGCCAGTGAGTTTAGTCCTTATAAATAGGGGAAAGGAAAGAACAATTTAATATTAAGGTAAGTAATTCAACCAAATGTCATTCATTACAAACATATTCAAACTAAATATAATCATAGTGACAAATATAGACTGAATGTATTCCAATTACAGATTCTAGAATTAATAATTTTTATATTAAATGTTTCATATAGTGAAGAGTATCTCAGGAGGGTGGAGAGAGTGGAGCCAAATCATCATCACACTAACTGGGACTGGAGAAATGTCGCTGGATTCACAGAGCAGATCTGGTGGGACCAAGACCCTCAATGTCAAAGACGGGATGAAACAAGAAGCCCCAACAATGATTGTAAAGGTGAGGAACTTTACTGAGGATCCCATCAGTCCAGGATTTTGCCAAGGTGAGAGTCTAACCATCTACTGGGTGCTTCTTCGACAAATGCCATAAGGGACTGCCTTTGATGCGACAAGTACAATTGAGCTCAACTTGTATGTAAAGCTAGCCCATACCTGGAACAACAACAGAAAATGCTGGAAAAACTCAGCAGGCCAGGCAACATCCGTGGAGAGAGAAATAGAGTCAACGTTTCAGGTCGAAACCCTTTGTCAAGACTGAAAAAACACAGGAAATGAAACAAATTAAAAGGCCAGTTTGGGGGCTGAGAGAGAACAAAAGAGAAGTGAAGAGACATTGGGGGAAAAATTGGGTGAGTAGCACCACCTGTTAGCGCCTAAAGAGGCAGTCAGTGGCTGTAGCGCCACTGGCTGCGCCTCCCGCGATATTCAGCAGGGGCGCTAATGGTGGCGTTAGCCATTTGCACTGTGCCACCACCGATGACATCATCAGTGTGCGCAGCGCCCCATTCACGCCCAGAACGCGATATTTGGTAGCGAACGCCGCTGTAGCGCCGTTCGCTACCCGCGCCCGGTTCACGGGGCCTTCTTGTGCCGGCAGAGGCGCAAGTTAAGGTGGAGGTGCGGGGCGGCCGCTTTTTCGGCGGCCGCCTGCCAGCACCTCCGTCCCCGGCCTCCTGGTCCCCCCCCGTGGCATTGCCGGCTGCTTCCCGAGAGCCCGGCACTTCTCCTTGGTGCCGGGCTCTTTTGCCGGAACTCGCGATCGGGGTTCGCGCTGTTGCAGGCCCCTCCCCCTTACCAGTGGGAGGAAGGCCTGCAGTACCACAGCATGCCGACTCGCAGCGTATGGCGCTGCGGCACGTTGCGCTGCGATATTCAGTTTCAGCGCCCTAAGAGGGACACGGAGCGCCTCGAGCCTGGCACCATCTCCCTCTAGGGGCACTTCAACTGAATTTCTGACGATCGCTACAGCTTCGAATGCTGCGCAAAAACCAGCGCCCAGGCGAACTTGGCGCCAGTTTGGCGCCTCAACCCAAAGAGGTATTCAAAACAAGACGAGATGGTGATAGGACTAGTGGAGACAAAAGACGGCTCTAGATTAGGTGTGAGATGCGCTGGCAGAATGGGAGACAGCTGCCATGTGGGAGAGAAAAAAAAGGGGGGGGCCAAAACAAAGGTGTGGATAAAAAATATAAGTAAAAATGCAATGGGGGCCGAGGTTATGATCTGAAATTGTTGAACTCGATATTGAGTACGGAAGGCTGGAAAGTGCCTAATCATACCTGGGACTGCCTGACACTTACATGTAGAGGGATTTTTATTCTAAGTTCATCCCATGCTGTACCTGAGCTGGTGTGCTTCATTGGGTAGTGTCAGAGGAGCTGTACGCTGAATTTAAAACATGCTGGATCTGAGTTGACTGTGTGTGATCAACCAATTTAGAGAGAGCTTTACACTTCATCTAAGTTGTACTGTACCTGGCCTGGGAGTGTTAGATGGTAATGTAAAGTGGGAGGCTTTACTCTGTATCTAACCAGTGCTATACCAGGCCTGGGAGTGTTTGATGGGACACTGTAGAAGGAACTTTACTCTGTATCTAACCCGTGCTGTACCTTCCCTGTGAGTGTTTGATGAGACAGTGTAGAGGGAGCTTTACTCTGCATTAACTGAGATTGACTGATACTTTCATTGACTATTTCTTTCATATACCCAGCACTGGCCTGAACTCAGATACTTTCTGCATACTCACAGAGATCAGCACGAGAGCACAAAACATCCCAAACACAGGAGCTGACCCTGGGATGGTGCGACACTAACTCTGCAGGTACATTAACAACCTCTAGAGATGAACCCCTGTCCGCACCCATCCTACTTTATCATTTTCTTGTGGTTGCAGTTGGAATATTGCGGGTGTGTGACGGCAAGCCTAAGGAATTTCCCACCTTTGACCTCTTCAATTTTTTTATTTCAGCTCAGCTTTGAAAACCAGGGCTGTCCTTCAGATGTCACGCATTTCCTGACAGCGCATTTCCAGCACTAGACATGTGACAAGAGAGTGACACCAAAGAGGTAGGACATGTGCAGCCACACTCATCAACATCCATCTTGCCCACACCTGTTGCTGTGCTGTGAAAGATCGAGAAATGCTGGAGTTCCCCTGTGGAGGGAGGCAACGGCAGCTCTGCTGCAAAAGACAGTCAGTCACTCGACACAAGAGATGGTGAAGGAAAGAATGAGAAAATGTGAAGCTTTGAGGAGCTGGATTCTGAACAAAATGAGGTTCCTCAGATCACGGTGTATTCATACCAGATACATGTGTCAGAAATGTTTGTGTCCACAATTAATCCTGAGTGCCTCCAGCTCCAGAGGAGTAACAGTCAATTCCAGATTAACACATATTGAGGCCTGTTACAAAGGTATTGGAAACCAAACAGGACAAAGACAAATAGCACTGAACTATTGATTAATGGGAAGATCTGAATTATAGACAGATTAAATTTGATCCTGCAGGAAGGAAGGAAAAAATGAAGGAAGGAAGATGCTAATCTGTAATAACCGGGACACAAGCACGAATGTGCTGTGCCATGGACTGAATAGGAGTATCAACATTTCCCACTTTCACTTTCCCACTGCTGATTATGGAGTGGGTTGGCCCCATTAGCTGGGCTTACAGTGAATCGCGCCATTTGTTTCTAACATCCAATTTGTTTAAATTCAGTTTATTGTTATGTTTCCTCTCCAGAGGCTGATGGTACAGAGCTGACCAATGTACAGACACTGGCCAACGCTGAATCAGTGGGGAAATTTATAGAGAACATTTTCTTCTCTTTTACCTCACCCATAACTCTTTGGAGACACAAGTGGTAACTTCTGGCTCCGTTAGTCACCATTCCTGTTAATGCTGGGCCAGATTGGGTACACAAGGCCCTGTCCCTCTGAAGTACTTAGATGACATTTCCATAGCCATGGAAAGCTTCATGCGACTGATGTAGAATCCAGTCTCTGGCACTTCATGAGTGGGAGGTGGATCTGCTCTAATGTCACCAGCACTGCCCTTGGGTCTTTTTCTCCCATCAGCAGCAGAACATCCCTTTACCATCTCCTGTATCAAAAACTCAGGTTGACCTGACTGGTCTTCCTTTGATTCCTTCCCTTAGTTTACAGACTTTTCTGCCGTTTATTTTTTGTAATTGTGAACCCAGGTGGAGGGCCCAGACCCAGTAGAAGCAGAGCGTGATTGAGGCCGAAGGCAAATTTGTTGGAACAAATCTCTGGGACTTAGGAATAGAATGACTGTGGAGACTAAAAAAGTAAATAGAAAAAGAGGACACGAGAACGGGAAAAGGTTAAAGCAAAATTAAGTTACAATTAAGAAAAACAAGAAACACAATATATAAAAAACACGTTTTTAATTCTAATTTATTCATTCTCGGGATGTGGGCATCACTCGCAAGGCCAGCATTTATTGCCCATCCCTAGTTACCCTTGAGAAGGTGGTGGTGAGCCGCCTTCTTGAACCGCTGCAATCCGTGTTGTGAAGGTTCTCCCATAGTGCTGTTAGGTAGGGAGTTCCAGAATTCTGTGAGACTTGGAGGGGAACTTGGAGATGGTGGTGGAAGCCTTGCTGCCCTTGTCCTTTGAGGTGATAGAGGCCGCAGGTTTGGGAGGTGCTGTCGTGGAAGCCTTGCTGAGTTGCTGCAGTGCATCTTGTAGATTGAACACACTGCAGCCACAGTGTGCCGGTGGAGGAGGCAGTAAATGCTTAAGGTGGTGGATGGGATGCCAATCAAGCAGGCTGCTTTGTCCTGGATGGTGTTGAGGTTTTTGAGTGTTGTTGGAGCTGCACTCATCCAAGGACATGGAGAGTATTCCATCACACTCCTGACTTGTGCTTTGTAGGTGGTGGAAAGGTTTGGGAAGTCAGGAGGTGAGACACTCGCCGCTAAATACCCAGCTTCTGCCTAGTTCTTGCAGCCACAGTATTTAAGTGGCTGGTCTAGTTAAGTGTCTGGTAAATGGTGAACCCCAGGATTTGATGGTGGGGGATTCAACGATGGTAATGCCATTGAACGTCACGGGGAGCTGGTTAGACTCTCTCTTGTTGGCGATGATCATTGTCTGGTGCTTGTGTGGTACAAATGTTACTTGCCACATATCATCCCCGACCTGAACATTGTCCAGGTCTTGCTGCATGACTGCCTTATTTTCTGACGAATTGTAATGTTGTCGGGTAGATGCCAGTACTGGATCAGCTTGGCTAGGGGTGCAGCTAGTTCTGGAGCACAGGTCTTCAGCTCTGCAGCTGGGATGTTGCCGGGGCCCACAGTCTTTGCTGTATCCAGTGCGCTCTACTGTTCTTGATATCATGTGGAGTGAAGTGAATTGGCTGAAGACTGGCTTCAGTGAAGGTGGGGACCTCAGGAGCAGGCCGAGATGCATCATCCACTTGGCACTCGTGGCTAAAGATGGTTGCGAAGGCTTCAGCCTTGTCTTTTGCACTCACGTGCTGTGCTCTGCCATCGTTGAGGATGGGGATGTTCAAGGAGCCTCCTCCTCCCGTTAGTTGTTAATTGTCCATCACCATTCACGACTGGATGTGGCAGGACTGCAGAGCTTTGATCTGATCCATTGGGTGCGGATCGCTTAGCTCTGTCTATAAAATGCTGCTTTCGCTATTTAGCATGCATATAGTCCTGTGTTTTCAGATACACTTGGTGCAGCTCCTGGCATGCTCTTCAACACTCCTTATTGAACCAGGGCTGGTTTGATGGTAATGGTAGAATGAGGGATATGCCGGGCCATGAGGTTACAGATTATGGTGGAATAAAATTCTGTTGCTGCTGATGGGCCCAGCGCCTCATGGATGCCCAGTTTTGAGCTGCTAGATGTGTTCCTAATCTATCCCATTTAGCACGGTGGTAGGGGCACAGGACACGATGAAGGGGTGTCCTCAGTGACTCAATAGTACCATGATTGACCGAGCTGCCTGAGTCCTGAAGGACATAGCAGCCAGACTGGCTCACGGCAGTGAGAGAATAAACACGAGCCACTACCGAGCCACACTTGGTGATGGACATTGAAGTCCCCCGCCCAGAGGACATTCTGTGCCATGACGCCACAGTGCGCTGGATAAGAGATTAGCGTGTAAAGTTAAAGCACATGGGATTGGGGGTAAGGTACTGACTTGGATAGAGAACTGGTTGGCAGACAGGAAGCAAAGAGTTGGAATAAACGGCTCTTTTTCCGAGTGGCAGGCAGTGACTAGTGGGGTACCGCAGGGATCGGTGCTAGGACCCCAGCTATTCACAATATATATTAATGATGATCTAGACGAGGGAACTAGATGTAATATCTCCAAGTTTGCAGACGACACAAAGCTGGGTGGGCGTGTGTGCCGTGAGGAGGATGCCGAGAAACTCCAGTATGATTTGACAGGTTGGCTGATTGGGCAGATGCATGGCAGATGCAATATAATGTGGATAAATGCGAGGCTATCCACTTTGGTGGCAAAAACAGGAAGGCAGATTATTATCTGAACAGCAATAGATTGGGAGAAGGGGAAGTGCAACGAGACCTGGGTGTCCTTGTGCATCAGTTGCTAAAGGTAAGCATGCAGCTGCAGCAGGCACTTAAGAAGGCAAATGCTACGTTGTCCTTCATAGCAAAAGGATTTGAGTACAGGAGCAAGGATATCTTGCTGCAGTTGTACAGGGCCTTGGTGAGACCACACCTTGAGTATTGTGTGCAATTTTGGTCGCCTTATCTGAGGAAGGATGTTCTTGCCATGGAGGGAGTGCAGCGAAGATTCACCAGATTGATACCTGGGATGGCAGGAATGATGTCGATTGGGCTGGAGTTTAGAAGAATGAGAGGGGATCTCATTGAAACTTATAAAATTCTAACAGGGATAGACAGACTAGATGCAGGAAGGATGTTCCCGATGGCGGGGGAGTCCAGAACCAGGGGTTACAGTCTAAAGATAAGGGGTAAGCCATTTAGGACTGAGATGAGGAGGAATTTCTTCACCCAGAGACTGGTGGACCTGTGGAATTCTCTACCACAGAAGGCAGTTGAGGCCAATTCATTAAACATATTCAAGAAGGAGTTAGATATATTTCTTAAGGCTAAAGGGATCAAGGGATATGGGGAGAAAGCAGGGCCAGGGTACTGAATTTGGATGATCAGCCATGATCTCATTAAATGGCGGAGCAGACTCGAGGGGCCGAATGGCCTACTCCTGCTGCTATCTTCTATGTTTCTATGGATGAGGAGGGAGTAAATGTTTAAGATGGTGGATGGGTGGCTGATTAAGCGGCCTGCTTTCCCTTGGATTCTGTCGAGCTTCGTGAGTATTGATGGAGCTGCAACTGTCCAGGCAAGTGGAGAATATTCCATCGCACTCCTGACTAGTGCCTTGTAGGGAGTGAAAAGGCGTTGGGGAGTCAGGAGGTGGTGAGTCACTTACGCAGACTACCCAGTGTCTGACTAGCTCTTGTAGCCACAATATTTATTTGGCTGATCTAGTTAAGTTCCTGGTCAATGGTGACCCCCAGGTTGTTGATGGTGGGGAATTCAACAATGGTAATGCCATTGATTGTCGTGGGGTGCTGGTTAGACTCTCTCTTGTTGGAGATGGTCATTGTCTGGCACTTGCGTGGCACAAATGTTACTTGCCACTTATCATCCCCAACCTGAATGTTGTCCAGGTCGTGCTGGACACAGACTGCCTCATTATCTGATGAATTGCGAATGTAACTTGACACTGTGCAATCAGTAGCGAACATCCCCACTTCTGAAGGTCATTAACAAAGCAGCTAAGATGTTGGGCCTAGGACACTGTCCTGAGTAACTGCTGCAGCGATGACCTGGGTCTGAGATGATTGGCCTCCAATAACCACAACCATCTTCCTTTGTGCTAGATATGACACCATCCAGTGGAGAGTTTTCCCCTGATCCCCATTGATTTCAGTTTTATTAGGGCTCCTTGGTGCCACACTCGGACAAATGCTGCCTTGATGTCGAGGACAGTCACTCTCACCTCACCTCTGGAATTCAGCTCTTTTGTCCATGTTTGGACCAAGGTTGTAATGAGGTCAGGAGCCAAGTGGTCCTGGCGGAAACCAAACTGGGCATCGGTGAGGAGGTTATTTGTGAGTTAGTGCCGCTTGATAGCATTGTCGATGACAGCTTCCATCACTTTGCTGATGATGGAGAGGTGCTTAATGGGGTGGTAACTGGCTGTTGGATTAGTCCAGCTTTATGTGGACTGGACATACCTGGGCAATTTACCACTTTGTCGGGTAGAAGCCAGTACTGGAACAGCTGGGCTAGAGGTGCAGCTATTTCTGGAGCAGAGGTCTTCAGCTCTGTATCGGGGATGTTGTCGGGTCCCAGAGCCTTTGCTGTATCCAGTGCGCTCTACCGTTCTTGATATCATGTCAGTGAAGCGAATTGGTTGAAGACTGGCTTCTGTGACGGTGGGACCTCAGGAGCTGTAATGCATCATTCACTTGGCACTCGTGGCTAAAGATGGTTGCGAAGGCTTCAGCCTTGTCTTTTGCACTCACGTACTGTGCTCTGCCATCGTTGAGGATGGGGATGTTCAAGGAGCCTCCTCCTCCCGTTAGTTGTTAATTGTCCATCACCATTCACGACTGGATGTGGCAGGACTGCAGAGCTTTGATCTGATCCATTGGGTGCGGATCGCTTAGCTCTGTCTATAAAATGCTGCTTTCGCTATTTAGCATGCATATAGTCCTGTGTTTTCAGATACACTTGGTGCAGCTCCTGGCATGCTCTTCAACACTCCTTATTGAACCAGGGCTGGTTTGATGGTAATGGTAGAATGAGGGATATGCCGGGCCATGAGGTTACAGATTATGGTGGAATAAAATTCTGTTGCTGCTGATGGGCCCAGCGCCTCATGGATGCCCAGTTTTGAGCTGCTAGATGTGTTCTTAATCTATCCCATTTAGCACGGTGGTAGGGGCACAGGACACGATGAAGGGGTGTCCTCAGTGACTCAATAGTACCATGATTGACCGAGCTGCCTGAGTCCTGAAGGACATAGCAGCCAGACTGGCTCACGGCAGTGAGAGAATAAACACGAGCCACTACCGAGCCACACTTGGTGATGGACATTGAAGTCCCCCGCCCAGAGGACATTCTGTGCCATGACGCCACAGTGTGCTGGATAAGAGATTAGCGTGTAAAGTTAAAGCACATGGGATTGGGGTAAGGTACTGACTTGGATAGAGAACTGGTTGGCAGACAGGAAGCAAAGAGTTGGAATAAACGGCTCTTTTTCCGAGTGGCAGGCAGTGACTAGTGGGGTACCGCAGGGATCGGTGCTAGGACCCCAGCTATTCACAATATATATTAATGATGATCTAGACGAGGGAACTAGATGTAATATCTCCAAGTTTGCAGACGACACAAAGCTGGGTGGGCGTGTGTGCCGTGAGGAGGATGCCGAGAAACTCCAGTATGATTTGACAGGTTGGCTGATTGGGCAGATGCATGGCAGATGCAATATAATGTGGATAAATGCGAGGCTATCCACTTTGGTGGCAAAAACAGGAAGGCAGATTATTATCTGAACAGCAATAGATTGGGAGAAGGGGAAGTGCAACGAGACCTGGGTGTCCTTGTGCATCAGTTGCTAAAGGTAAGCATGCAGCTGCAGCAGGCACTTAAGAAGGCAAATGCTACGTTGTCCTTCATAGCAAAAGGATTTGAGTACAGGAGCAAGGATATCTTGCTGCAGTTGTACAGGGCCTTGGTGAGACCACACCTTGAGTATTGTGTGCAATTTTGGTCGCCTTATCTGAGGAAGGATGTTCTTGCCATGGAGGGAGTGCAGCGAAGATTCACCAGATTGATACCTGGGATGGCAGGAATGATGTCGATTGGGCTGGAGTTTAGAAGAATGAGAGGGGATCTCATTGAAACTTATAAAATTCTAACAGGGATAGACAGACTAGATGCAGGAAGGATGTTCCCGATGGCGGGGGAGTCCAGAACCAGGGGTTACAGTCTAAAGATAAGGGGTAAGCCATTTAGGACTGAGATGAGGAGGAATTTCTTCACCCAGAGAGTGGTGGACCTGTGGAATTCTCTACCACAGAAGGCAGTTGAGGCCAATTCATTAAATATATTCAAGAAGGAGTTAGATATATTTCTTAAGGCTAAAGGGATCAAGGGATATGGGGAGAAAGCAGGGCCAGGGTACTGAATTTGGATGATCAGCCATGATCTCATTAAATGGCGGAGCAGACTCGAGGGGCCGAATGGCCTACTCCTGCTGCTATCTTCTATGTTTCTATGGATGAGGAGGGAGTAAATGTTTAAGATGGTGGATGGGTGGCTGATTAAGCGGCCTGCTTTCCCTTGGATTCTGTCGAGCTTCGTGAGTATTGATGGAGCTGCAACTGTCCAGGCAAGTGGAGAATATTCCATCGCCCTCCTGACTAGTGCCTTGTAGGGAGTGAAAAGGCGTTGGGGAGTCAGGAGGTGGTGAGTCACTTACGCAGACTACCCAATGTCTGACTAGCTCTTGTAGCCACAATATTTATTTGGCTGATCTAGTTAAGTTCCTGGTCAATGGTGACCCCTAGGTTGTTGATGGTGGGGAATTCAACAATGGTAATGCCATTGATTGTCGTGGGGTGCTGGTTAGACTCTCTCTTGTTGGAGATGGTCATTGTCTGGCACTTGCGTGGCACAAATGTTACTTGCCACTTATCATCCCCAACCTGAATGTTGTCCAGGTCGTGCTGGACACAGACTGCCTCATTATCTGATGAATTGCGAATGTAACTTGACACTGTGCAATCAGTAGCGAACATCCCCACTTCTGAAGGTCATTAACAAAGCAGCTAAGATGTTGGGCCTAGGACACTATCCTGAGTAACTGCTGCAGCGATGACCTGGGTCTGAGATGATTGGCCTCCAATAACCACAACCATCTTCCTTTGTGCTAGATATGACACCATCCAGTGGAGAGTTTTCCCCTGATCCCCATTGATTTCAGTTTTATTAGGGCTCCTTGGTGCCACACTCGGACAAATGCTGCCTTGATGTCGAGGACAGTCACTCTCACCTCACCTCTGGAATTCAGCTCTTTTGTCCATGTTTGGACCAAGGTTGTAATGAGGTCAGGAGCCAAGTGGTCCTGGCGGAAACCAAACTGGGCATCGGTGAGGAGGTTATTTGTGAGTTAGTGCCGCTTGATAGCATTGTCGATGAAAGCTTCCATCACTTTGCTGATGATGGAGAGGTGCTTAATGGGGTGGTAACTGGCTGTTGGATTAGTCCAGCTTTATGTGGACTGGACATACCTGGGCAATTTACCACTTTGTCGGGTAGAAGCCAGTACTGGAACAGCTGGGCTAGAGGTGCAGCTATTTCTGGAGCAGAGGTCTTCAGCTCTGTATCGGGGATGTTGTCGGGTCCCAGAGCCTTTGCTGTATCCAGTGCGCTCTACCGTTCTTGATATCATGTCAGTGAAGCGAATTGTTTGAAGACTGGCTTCTGTGACGGTGGGACCTCAGGAGCTGTAATGCATCATCCACTTGGCACTCGTGGCTAAAGATGGTTGCGAAGGCTTCAGCCTTGTCTTTTGCACTCACGTACTGTGCTCTGCCATCGTTGAGGATGGGGATGTTCAAGGAGCCTCCTCCTCCCGTTAGTTGTTAATTGTCCATCACCATTCACGACTGGATGTGGCAGGACTGCAGAGCTTTGATCTGATCCATTGGGTGCGGATCGCTTAGCTCTGTCTATAAAATGCTGCTTTCGCTATTTAGCATGCATATAGTCCTGTGTTTTCAGATACACTTGGTGCAGCTCCTGGCATGCTCTTCAACACTCCTTATTGAACCAGGGCTGGTTTGATGGTAATGGTAGAATGAGGGATATGCCGGGCCATGAGGTTACAGATTATGGTGGAATAAAATTCTGTTGCTGCTGATGGGCCCAGCGCCTCATGGATGCCCAGTTTTGAGCTGCTAGATGTGTTCTTAATCTATCCCATTTAGCACGGTGGTAGGGGCACAGGACACGATGAAGGGGTGTCCTCAGTGACTCAATAGTACCATGATTGACCGAGCTGCCTGAGTCCTGAAGGACATAGCAGCCAGACTGGCTCACGGCAGTGAGAGAATAAACACGAGCCACTACCGAGCCACACTTGGTGATGGACATTGAAGTCCCCCGCCCAGAGGACATTCTGTGCCATGACGCCACAGTGCGCTGGATAAGAGATTAGCATGTAAAGTTAAAGCACATGGGATTGGGGGTAAGGTACTGACTTGGATAGAGAACTGGTTGGCAGACAGGAAGCAAAGAGTTGGAATAAACGGCTCTTTTTCCGAGTGGCAGGCAGTGACTAGTGGGGTACCGCAGGGATCGGTGCTAGGACCCCAGCTATTCACAATATATATTAATGATGATCTAGACGAGGGAACTAGATGTAATATCTCCAAGTTTGCAGACGACACAAAGCTGGGTGGGCGTGTGTGCCGTGAGGAGGATGCCGAGAAACTCCAGTATGATTTGACAGGTTGGCTGATTGGGCAGATGCATGGCAGATGCAATATAATGTGGATAAATGCGAGGCTATCCACTTTGGTGGCAAAAACAGGAAGGCAGATTATTATCTGAACAGCAATAGATTGGGAGAAGGGGAAGTGCAACGAGACCTGGGTGTCCTTGTGGATCAGTTGCTAAAGGTAAGCATGCAGCTGCAGCAGGCACTTAAGAAGGCAAATGCTACGTTGTCCTTCATAGCAAAAGGATTTGAGTACAGGAGCAAGGATATCTTGCTGCAGTTGTACAGGGCCTTGGTGAGACCACACCTTGAGTATTGTGTGCAATTTTGGTCGCCTTATCTGAGGAAGGATGTTCTTGCCATGGAGGGAGTGCAGCGAAGATTCACCAGATTGATACCTGGGATGGCAGGAATGATGTCGATTGGGCTGGAGTTTAGAAGAATGAGAGGGGATCTCATTGAAACTTATAAAATTCTAACAGGGATAGACAGACTAGATGCAGGAAGGATGTTCCCGATGGCGGGGGAGTCCAGAACCAGGGGTTACAGTCTAAAGATAAGGGGTAAGCCATTTAGGACTGAGATGAGGAGGAATTTCTTCACCCAGAGAGTGGTGGACCTGTGGAATTCTCTACCACAGAAGGCAGTTGAGGCCAATTCATTAAATATATTCAAGAAGGAGTTAGATATATTTCTTAAGACTAAAGGGATCAAGGGATATGGGGAGAAAGCAGGGCCAGGGTACTGAATTTGGATGATCAGCCATGATCTCATTAAATGGCGGAGCAGACTCGAGGGGCCGAATGGCCTACTCCTGCTGCTATCTTCTATGTTTCTATGGATGAGGAGGGAGTAAATGTTTAAGATGGTGGATGGGTGGCTGATTAAGCGGCCTGCTTTCCCTTGGATTCTGTCGAGCTTCGTGAGTATTGATGGAGCTGCAACTGTCCAGGCAAGTGGAGAATATTCCATCGCCCTCCTGACTAGTGCCTTGTAGGGAGTGAAAAGGCGTTGGGGAGTCAGGAGGTGGTGAGTCACTTACGCAGACTACCCAATGTCTGACTAGCTCTTGTAGCCACAATATTTATTTGGCTGATCTAGTTAAGTTCCTGGTCAATGGTGACCTCCAGGTTGTTGATGGTGAGGAATTCAACAATGGTAATGCCATTGATTGTCATGGGGTGCTGGTTAGACTCTCTCTTGTTGGAGATGGTCATTGTCTGGCACTTGTGTGGCACAAATGTTACTTGCCACTTATCATCCCCAACCTGAATGTTGTCCAGGTCGTGCTGGACACAGACTGCCTCTTTATCTGATGAATTGCAAATGTAACTTGACACTGTGCAATCAGTAGCGAACATCCCCACTTCTGAAGGTCATTAACAAAGCAGCTAAGATGTTGGGCCTAGGACACTGTCCTGAGTAACTGCTGAGCGATGACCTGGGTCTGAGATGATTGGCCTCCAATAACCACAACCATCTTCCTTTGTGCTAGATATGACACCATCCAGTGGAGAGTTTTCCCCTGATCCCCATTGATTTCAGTTTTATTAGGGCTCCTTGGTGCCACACTCGGACAAATGCTGCCTTGATGTCGAGGACAGTCACTCTCACCTCACCTCTGGAATTCAGCTCTTTTGTCCATGTTTGGACCAAGGTTGTAATGAGGTCAGGAGCCAAGTGGTCCTGGCGGAAACCAAACTGGGCATCGGTGAGGAGGTTATTTGTGAGTTAGTGCCGCTTGATAGCATTGTCGATGACAGCTTCCATCACTTTGCTGATGATGGAGAGGTGCTTAATGGGGTGGTAACTGGCTGTTGGATTAGCCCAGCTTTATGTGGACTGGACATACCTGGGCAATTTACCACTTTGTCGGGTAGAAGCCAGTACTGGAACAGCTGGGCTAGAGGTGCAGCTATTTCTGGAGCAGAGGTCTTCAGCTCTGTATCGGGGATGTTGTCGGGTCCCAGAGCCTTTGCTGTATCCAGTGCGCTCTACCGTTCTTGATATCATGTCAGTGAAGCGAATTGGTTGAAGACTGGCTTCTGTGACGGTGGGACCTCAGGAGCTGTAATGCATCATCCACTTGGCACTCGTGGCTAAAGATGGTTGCGAAGGCTTCAGCCTTGTCTTTTGCACTCACGTACTGTGCTCTGCCATCGTTGAGGATGGGGATGTTCAAGGAGCCTCCTCCTCCCGTTAGTTGTTAATTGTCCATCACCATTCACGACTGGATGTGGCAGGACTGCAGAGCTTTGATCTGATCCATTGGGTGCGGATCGCTTAGCTCTGTCTATAAAATGCTGCTTTCGCTATTTAGCATGCATATAGTCCTGTGTTTTCAGATACACTTGGTGCAGCTCCTGGCATGCTCTTCAACATTCCTTATTGAACCAGGGCTGGTTTGATGGTAATGGTAGAATGAGGGATATGCCGGGCCATGAGGTTACAGATTATGGTGGAATAAAATTCTGTTGCTGCTGATGGGCCCAGCGCCTCATAATGCCCAGTTTTGAGCTGCTAGATGTGTTCTTAATCTATCCCATTTAGCACGGTGGTAGGGGCACAGGACACGATGAAGGGGTGTCCTCAGTGACTCAATAGTACCATGATTGACCGAGCTGCCTGAGTCCTGAAGGACATAGCAGCCAGACTGGCTCACAGCAGTGAGAGAATAAACACGAGCCACTACCGAGCCACACTTGGTGATGGACATTGAAGTCCCCCGCCCAGAGGACATTCTGTGCCATGACGCCACAGTGCGCTGGATCAGAGATTAGCATGTAAAGTTAAAGCACATGGGATTGGGGGTAAGGTACTGACTTGGATAGAGAACTGGTTGGCAGACAGGAAGCAAAGAGTTGGAATAAACGGCTCTTTTTCCGAGTGGCAGGCAGTGACTAGTGGGGTACCGCAGGGATCGGTGCTAGGACCCCAGCTATTCACAATATATATTAATGATGATCTAGACGAGGGAACTAGATGTAATATCTCCAAGTTTGCAGACGACACAAAGCTGGGTGGGCGTGTGTGCCGTGAGGAGGATGCCGAGAAACTCCAGTATGATTTGACAGGTTGGCTGATTGGGCAGATGCATGGCAGATGCAATATAATGTGGATAAATGCGAGGCTATCCACTTTGGTGGCAAAAACAGGAAGGCAGATTATTATCTGAACAGCAATAGATTGGGAGAAGGGGAAGTGCAACGAGACCTGGGTGTCCTTGTGCATCAGTTGCTAAAGGTAAGCATGCAGCTGCAGCAGGCACTTAAGAAGGCAAATGCTACGTTGTCCTTCATAGCAAAAGGATTTGAGTACAGGAGCAAGGATATCTTGCTGCAGTTGTACAGGGCCTTGGTGAGACCACACCTTGAGTATTGTGTGCAATTTTGGTCGCCTTATCTGAGGAAGGATGTTCTTGCCATGGAGGGAGTGCAGCGAAGATTCACCAGATTGATACCTGGGATGGCAGGAATGATGTCGATTGGGCTGGAGTTTAGAAGAATGAGAGGGGATCTCATTGAAACTTATAAAATTCTAACAGGGATAGACAGACTAGATGCAGGAAGGATGTTCCCGATGGCGGGGGAGTCCAGAACCAGGGGTTACAGTCTAAAGATAAGGGGTAAGCCATTTAGGACTGAGATGAGGAGGAATTTCTTCACCCAGAGAGTGGTGGACCTGTGGAATTCTCTACCACAGAAGGCAGTTGAGGCCAATTCATTAAATATATTCAAGAAGGAGTTAGATATATTTCTTAAGGCTAAAGGGATCAAGGGATATGGGGAGAAAGCAGGGCCAGGGTACTGAATTTGGATGATCAGCCATGATCTCATTAAATGGCGGAGCAGACTCGAGGGGCCGAATGGCCTACTCCTGCTGCTATCTTCTATGTTTCTATGGATGAGGAGGGAGTAAATGTTTAAGATGGTGGATGGGTGGCTGATTAAGCGGCCTGCTTTCCCTTGGATTCTGTCGAGCTTCGTGAGTATTGATGGAGCTGCAGCTGTCCAGGCAAGTGGAGAATATTCCATCGCACTCCTGACTAGTGCCTTGTAGGGAGTGAAAAGGCTTTGGGGAGTCAGGAGGTGGTGAGTCACTTACGCAGACTACCCAGTGTCTGACTAGCTCTTGTAGCCACAATATTTATTTGGCTGATCTAGTTAAGTTCCTGGTCAATGGTGACCCCCAGGTTGTTGATGGTGGGGAATTCAACAATGGTAATGCCATTGATTGTCGTGGGGTGCTGGTTAGACTCTCTCTTGTTGGAGATGGTCATTGTCTGGCACTTGCGTGGCACAAATGTTACTTGCCACTTATCATCCCCAACCTGAATGTTGTCCAGGTCGTGCTGGACACAGACTGCCTCATTATCTGATGAATTGCGAATGTAACTTGACACTGTGCAATCAGTAGCGAACATCCCCACTTCTGAAGGTCATTAACAAAGCAGCTAAGATGTTGGGCCTAGGACACTGTCCTGAGTAACTGCTGCAGCGATGACCTGGGTCTGAGATGATTGGCCTCCAATAACCACAACCATCTTCCTTTGTGCTAGATATGACACCATCCAGTGGAGAGTTTTCCCCTGATCCCCATTGATTTCAGTTTTATTAGGGCTCCTTGGTGCCACACTCGGACAAATGCTGCCTTGATGTCGAGGACAGTCACTCTCACCTCACCTCTGGAATTCAGCTCTTTTGTCCATGTTTGGACCAAGGTTGTAATGAGGTCAGGAGCCAAGTGGTCCTGGCGGAAACCAAACTGGGCATCGGTGAGGAGGTTATTTGTGAGTTAGTGCCGCTTGATAGCATTGTCGATGAAAGCTTCCATCACTTTGCTGATGATGGAGAGGTGCTTAATGGGGTGGTAACTGGCTGTTGGATTAGTCCAGCTTTATGTGGACTGGACATACCTGGGCAATTTACCACTTTGTCGGGTAGAAGCCAGTACTGGAACAGCTGGGCTAGAGGTGCAGCTATTTCTGGAGCAGAGGTCTTCAGCTCTGTATCGGGGATGTTGTCGGGTCCCAGAGCCTTTGCTGTATCCAGTGCGCTCTACCGTTCTTGATATCATGTCAGTGAAGCGAATTGGTTGAAGACTGGCTTCTGTGACGGTGGGACCTCAGGAGCTGTAATGCATCATCCACTTGGCACTCGTGGCTAAAGATGGTTGCGAAGGCTTCAGCCTTGTCTTTTGCACTCACGTACTGTGCTCTGCCATCGTTGAGGATGGGGATGTTCAAGGAGCCTCCTCCTCCCGTTAGTTGTTAATTGTCCATCACCATTCACGACTGGATGTGGCAGGACTGCAGAGCTTTGATCTGATCCATTGGGTGCGGATCGCTTAGCTCTGTCTATAAAATGCTGCTTTCGCTATTTAGCATGCATATAGTCCTGTGTTTTCAGATACACTTGGTGCAGCTCCTGGCATGCTCTTCAACACTCCTTATTGAACCAGGGCTGGTTTGATGGTAATGGTAGAATGAGGGATATGCCGGGCCATGAGGTTACAGATTATGGTGGAATAAAATTCTGTTGCTGCTGATGGGCCCAGCGCCTCATGGATGCCCAGTTTTGAGCTGCTAGATGTGTTCTTAATCTATCCCATTTAGCACGGTGGTAGGGGCACAGGACACGATGAAGGGGTGTCCTCAGTGACTCAATAGTACCATGATTGACCGAGCTGCCTGAGTCCTGAAGGACATAGCAGCCAGACTGGCTCACGGCAGTGAGAGAATAAACACGAGCCACTACCGAGCCACACTTGGTGATGGACATTGAAGTCCCCCGCCCAGAGGACATTCTGTGCCATGACGCCACAGTGCGCTGGATAAGAGATTAGCATGTAAAGTTAAAGCACATGGGATTGGGGGTAAGGTACTGACTTGGATAGAGAACTGGTTGGCAGACAGGAAGCAAAGAGTTGGAATAAACGGCTCTTTTTCCGAGTGGCAGGCAGTGACTAGTGGGGTACCGCAGGGATCGGTGCTAGGACCCCAGCTATTCACAATATATATTAATGATGATCTAGACGAGGGAACTAGATGTAATATCTCCAAGTTTGCAGACGACACAAAGCTGGGTGGGCGTGTGTGCCGTGAGGAGGATGCCGAGAAACTCCAGTATGATTTGACAGGTTGGCTGATTGGGCAGATGCATGGCAGATGCAATATAATGTGGATAAATGCGAGGCTATCCACTTTGGTGGCAAAAACAGGAAGGCAGATTATTATCTGAACAGCAATAGATTGGGAGAAGGGGAAGTGCAACGAGACCTGGGTGTCCTTGTGGATCAGTTGCTAAAGGTAAGCATGCAGCTGCAGCAGGCACTTAAGAAGGCAAATGCTACGTTGTCCTTCATAGCAAAAGGATTTGAGTACAGGAGCAAGGATATCTTGCTGCAGTTGTACAGGGCCTTGGTGAGACCACACCTTGAGTATTGTGTGCAATTTTGGTCGCCTTATCTGAGGAAGGATGTTCTTGCCATGGAGGGAGTGCAGCGAAGATTCACCAGATTGATACCTGGGATGGCAGGAATGATGTCGATTGGGCTGGAGTTTAGAAGAATGAGAGGGGATCTCATTGAAACTTATAAAATTCTAACAGGGATAGACAGACTAGATGCAGGAAGGATGTTCCCGATGGCGGGGGAGTCCAGAACCAGAGGTTACAGTCTAAAGATAAGGGGTAAGCCATTTAGGACTGAGATGAGGAGGAATTTCTTCACCCAGAGAGTGGTGGACCTGTGGAATTCTCTACCACAGAAGGCAGTTGAGGCCAATTCATTAAATATATTCAAGAAGGAGTTAGATATATTTCTTAAGACTAAAGGGATCAAGGGATATGGGGAGAAAGCAGGGCCAGGGTACTGAATTTGGATGATCAGCCATGATCTCATTAAATGGCGGAGCAGACTCGAGGGGCCGAATGGCCTACTCCTGCTGCTATCTTCTATGTTTCTATGGATGAGGAGGGAGTAAATGTTTAAGATGGTGGATGGGTGGCTGATTAAGCGGCCTGCTTTCCCTTGGATTCTGTCGAGCTTCGTGAGTATTGATGGAGCTGCAACTGTCCAGGCAAGTGGAGAATATTCCATCGCCCTCCTGACTAGTGCCTTGTAGGGAGTGAAAAGGCGTTGGGGAGTCAGGAGGTGGTGAGTCACTTACGCAGACTACCCAATGTCTGACTAGCTCTTGTAGCCACAATATTTATTTGGCTGATCTAGTTAAGTTCCTGGTCAATGGTGACCTCCAGGTTGTTGATGGTGAGGAATTCAACAATGGTAATGCCATTGATTGTCATGGGGTGCTGGTTAGACTCTCTCTTGTTGGAGATGGTCATTGTCTGGCACTTGTGTGGCACAAATGTTACTTGCCACTTATCATCCCCAACCTGAATGTTGTCCAGGTCGTGCTGGACACAGACTGCCTCTTTATCTGATGAATTGCGAATGTAACTTGACACTGTGCAATCAGTAGCGAACATCCCCACTTCTGAAGGTCATTAACAAAGCAGCTAAGATGTTGGGCCTAGGACACTGTCCTGAGTAACTGCTGAGCGATGACCTGGGTCTGAGATGATTGGCCTCCAATAACCACAACCATCTTCCTTTGTGCTAGATATGACACCATCCAGTGGAGAGTTTTCCCCTGATCCCCATTGATTTCAGTTTTATTAGGGCTCCTTGGTGCCACACTCGGACAAATGCTGCCTTGATGTCGAGGACAGTCACTCTCACCTCACCTCTGGAATTCAGCTCTTTTGTCCATGTTTGGACCAAGGTTGTAATGAGGTCAGGAGCCAAGTGGTCCTGGCGGAAACCAAACTGGGCATCGGTGAGGAGGTTATTTGTGAGTTAGTGCCGCTTGATAGCATTGTCGATGACAGCTTCCATCACTTTGCTGATGATGGAGAGGTGCTTAATGGGGTGGTAACTGGCTGTTGGATTAGCCCAGCTTTATGTGGACTGGACATACCTGGGCAATTTACCACTTTGTCGGGTAGAAGCCAGTACTGGAACAGCTGGGCTAGAGGTGCAGCTATTTCTGGAGCAGAGGTCTTCAGCTCTGTATCGGGGATGTTGTCGGGTCCCAGAGCCTTTGCTGTATCCACTGCGCTCTACCGTTCTTGATATCATGTCAGTGAAGCGAATTGGTTGAAGACTGGCTTCTGTGACGGTGGGACCTCAGGAGCTGTAATGCATCATCCACTTGGCACTCGTGGCTAAAGATGGTTGCGAAGGCTTCAGCCTTGTCTTTTGCACTCACGTACTGTGCTCTGCCATCGTTGAGGATGGGGATGTTCAAGGAGCCTCCTCCTCCCGTTAGTTGTTAATTGTCCATCACCATTCACGACTGGATGTGGCAGGACTGCAGAGCTTTGATCTGATCCATTGGGTGCGGATCGCTTAGCTCTGTCTATAAAATGCTGCTTTCGCTATTTAGCATGCATATAGTCCTGTGTTTTCAGATACACTTGGTGCAGCTCCTGGCATGCTCTTCAACATTCCTTATTGAACCAGGGCTGGTTTGATGGTAATGGTAGAATGAGGGATATGCCGGGCCATGAGGTTACAGATTATGGTGGAATAAAATTCTGTTGCTGCTGATGGGCCCAGCGCCTCATAATGCCCAGTTTTGAGCTGCTAGATGTGTTCTTAATCTATCCCATTTAGCACGGTGGTAGGGGCACAGGACACGATGAAGGGGTGTCCTCAGTGACTCAATAGTACCATGATTGACCGAGCTGCCTGAGTCCTGAAGGACATAGCAGCCAGACTGGCTCACAGCAGTGAGAGAATAAACACGAGCCACTACCGAGCCACACTTGGTGATGGACATTGAAGTCCCCCGCCCAGAGGACATTCTGTGCCATGACGCCACAGTGCGCTGGATCAGAGATTAGCATGTAAAGTTAAAGCACATGGGATTGGGGGTAAGGTACTGACTTGGATAGAGAACTGGTTGGCAGACAGGAAGCAAAGAGTTGGAATAAACGGCTCTTTTTCCGAGTGGCAGGCAGTGACTAGTGGGGTACCGCAGGGATCGGTGCTAGGACCCCAGCTATTCACAATATATATTAATGATGATCTAGACGAGGGAACTAGATGTAATATCTCCAAGTTTGCAGACGACACAAAGCTGGGTGGGCGTGTGTGCCGTGAGGAGGATGCCGAGAAACTCCAGTATGATTTGACAGGTTGGCTGATTGGGCAGATGCATGGCAGATGCAATATAATGTGGATAAATGCGAGGCTATCCACTTTGGTGGCAAAAACAGGAAGGCAGATTATTATCTGAACAGCAATAGATTGGGAGAAGGGGAAGTGCAACGAGACCTGGGTGTCCTTGTGCATCAGTTGCTAAAGGTAAGCATGCAGCTGCAGCAGGCACTTAAGAAGGCAAATGCTACGTTGTCCTTCATAGCAAAAGGATTTGAGTACAGGAGCAAGGATATCTTGCTGCAGTTGTACAGGGCCTTGGTGAGACCACACCTTGAGTATTGTGTGCAATTTTGGTCGCCTTATCTGAGGAAGGATGTTCTTGCCATGGAGGGAGTGCAGCGAAGATTCACCAGATTGATACCTGGGATGGCAGGAATGATGTCGATTGGGCTGGAGTTTAGAAGAATGAGAGGGGATCTCATTGAAACTTATAAAATTCTAACAGGGATAGACAGACTAGATGCAGGAAGGATGTTCCCGATGGCGGGGGAGTCCAGAACCAGGGGTTACAGTCTAAAGATAAGGGGTAAGCCATTTAGGACTGAGATGAGGAGGAATTTCTTCACCCAGAGAGTGGTGGACCTGTGGAATTCTCTACCACAGAAGGCAGTTGAGGCCAATTCATTAAATATATTCAAGAAGGAGTTAGATATATTTCTTAAGGCTAAAGGGATCAAGGGATATGGGGAGAAAGCAGGGCCAGGGTACTGAATTTGGATGATCAGCCATGATCTCATTAAATGGCGGAGCAGACTCGAGGGGCCGAATGGCCTACTCCTGCTGCTATCTTCTATGTTTCTATGGATGAGGAGGGAGTAAATGTTTAAGATGGTGGATGGGTGGCTGATTAAGCGGCCTGCTTTCCCTTGGATTCTGTCGAGCTTCGTGAGTATTGATGGAGCTGCAACTGTCCAGGCAAGTGGAGAATATTCCATCGCACTCCTGACTAGTGCCTTGTAGGGAGTGAAAAGGCTTTGGGGATTCAGGAGGTGGTGAGTCACTTACGCAGACTACCCAGTGTCTGACTAGCTCTTGTAGCCACAATATTTAATTGGCTGATCTAGTTAAGTTCCTGGTCAATGGTGACCCCCAGGTTGTTGATGGTGGGGAATTCAACAATGGTAATGCCATTGATTGTCATGGGGTGGTGGTTAGACTCTCTCTTGTTGGAGATGGTCATTGTCTGGCACTTGTGTGGCACAAATGTTACTTGCCACTTATCATCCCCAACCTGAATGTTGTCCAGGTCGTGCTGGACACAGACTGCCTCATTATCTGATGAATTGCGAATGTAACTTGACACTGTGCAATCAGTAGCGAACATCCCCACTTCTGAAGGTCATTAACAAAGCAGCTAAGATGTTGGGCCTAGGACACTGTCCTGAGTAACTGCTGCAGCGATGACCTGGGTCTGAGATGATTGGCCTCCAATAACCACAACCATCTTCCTTTGTGCTAGATATGACACCATCCAGTGGAGAGTTTTCCCCTGATCCCCATTGATTTCAATTTTATTAGGGCTCCTTGGTGCCACACTCGGACAAATGCTGCCTTGATGTCGAGGACAGTCACTCTCACCTCACCTCTGGAATTCAGCTCTTTTGTCCATGTTTGGACCAAGGTTGTAATGAGGTCAGGAGCCAAGTGGTCCTGGCGGAAACCAAACTGGGCATCGGTGAGGAGGTTATTTGTGAGTTAGTGCCGCTTGATAGCATTGTCGATGACAGCTTCCATCACTTTGCTGATGATGGAGAGGTGCTTAATGGGGTGGTAACTGGCTGTTGGATTAGCCCAGCTTTTTGTGGACTGGACATACCTGGGCAATTTACCACTTTGTCGGGTAGAAGCCAGTACTGGAACAGCTGGGCTAGAGGTGCAGCTATTTCTGGAGCAGAGGTCTTCAGCTCTGTATCGGGGATGTTGTCGGGTCCCAGAGCCTTTGCTGTATCCAGTGCGCTCTACCGTTCTTGATATCATGTCAGTGAAGCGAATTGGTTGAAGACTGGCTTCTGTGACGGTGGGACCTCAGGAGCTGTAATGCATCATCCACTTGGCACTCGTGGCTAAAGATGGTTGCGAAGGCTTCAGCCTTGTCTTTTGCACTCACGTACTGTGCTCTGCCATCGTTGAGGATGGGGATGTTCAAGGAGCCTCCTCCTCCCGTTAGTTGTTAATTGTCCATCACCATTCACGACTGGATGTGGCAGGACTGCAGAGCTTTGATCTGATCCATTGGGTGCGGATCGCTTAGCTCTGTCTATAAAATGCTGCTTTCGCTATTTAGCATGCATATAGTCCTGTGTTTTCAGATACACTTGGTGCAGCTCCTGGCATGCTCTTCAACACTCCTTATTGAACCAGGGCTGGTTTGATGGTAATGGTAGAATGAGGGATATGCCAGGCCATGAGGTTACAGATTATGGTGGAATAAAATTCTGTTGCTGCTGATGGGCCCAGCGCCTCATGGATGCCCAGTTTTGAGCTGCTAGATGTGTTCTTAATCTATCCCATTTAGCACGGTGGTAGGGGCACAGGACACGATGAAGGGGTGTCCTCAGTGACTCAATAGTACCATGATTGACCGAGCTGCCTGAGTCCTGAAGGACATAGCAGCCAGACTGGCTCACGGCAGTGAGAGAATAAACACGAGCCACTACCGAGCCACACTTGGTGATGGACATTGAAGTCCCCCGCCCAGAGGACATTCTGTGCCATGACGCCACAGTGCGCTGGATAAGAGATTAGCGTGTAAAGTTAAAGCACATGGGATTGGGGGTAAGGTACTGACTTGGATAGAGAACTGGTTGGCAGACAGGAAGCAAAGAGTTGGAATAAACGGCTCTTTTTCCGAGTGGCAGGCAGTGACTAGTGGGGTACCGCAGGGATCGGTGCTAGGACCCCAGCTATTCACAATATATATTAATGATGATCTAGACGAGGGAACTAGATGTAATATCTCCAAGTTTGCAGATGACACAAAGCTGGGTGGGCGTGTGTGCCGTGAGGAGGATGCCGAGAAACTCCAGTATGATTTGACAGGTTGGCTGGTTGGGCAGATGCATGGCAGATGCAATATAATGTGGATAAATGCGAGGCTATCCACTTTGGTGGCAAAAACAGGAAGGCAGATTATTATCTGAACAGCAATAGATTGGGAGAAGGGGAAGTGCAACGAGACCTGGGTGTCCTTGTGCATCAGTTGCTAAAGGTAAGCATGCAGCTGCAGCAGGCACTTAAGAAGGCAAATGCTACGTTGTCCTTCATAGCAAAAGGATTTGAGTACAGGAGCAAGGATATCTTGCTGCAGTTGTACAGGGCCTTGGTGAGACCACACCTTGAGTATTGTGTGCAATTTTGGTCGCCTTATCTGAGGAAGGATGTTCTTGCCATGCAGGGAGTGCAGCGAAGATTCACCAGATTGATACCTGGGATGGCAGGAATGATGTCGATTGGGCTGGAGTTTAGAAGAATGAGAGGGGATCTCATTGAAACTTATAAAATTCTAACAGGGATAGACAGACTAGATGCAGGAAGGATGTTCCCGATGGCGGGGGAGTCCAGAACCAGGGGTTACAGTCTAAAGATAAGGGGTAAGCCATTTAGGACTGAGATGAGGAGGAATTTCTTCACCCAGAGAGTGGTGGACCTGTGGAATTCTCTACCACAGAAGGCAGTTGAGGCCAATTCATTAAATATATTCAAGAAGGAGTTAGATATATTTCTTAAGGCTAAAGGGATCAAGGGATATGGGGAGAAAGGAGGGCCAGGGTACTGAATTTGGATGATCAGCCATGATCTCATTAAATGGCGGAGCAGACTCGAGGGGCCGAATGGCCTACTCCTGCTGCTATCTTCTATGTTTCTATGGCTGAGGAGGGAGTAAATGTTTAAGATGGTGGATGGGTGGCTGATTAAGCGGCCTGCTTTCCCTTGGATTCTGTCGAGCTTCGTGAGTATTGATGGAGCTGCAACTGTCCAGGCAAGTGGAGAATATTCCATCGCCCTCCTGACTTGTGCCTTGTAGGGAGTGAAAAGGCTTTGGGGAGTCAGGAGGTGGTGAGTCACTTACGCAGACTACCCTGTGTCTGACTAGCTCTTGTAGCCACAATATTTATTTGGCTGATCTAGTTAAGTTCCTGGTCAATGGTGACCCCCAGGTTGTTGATGGTGGGGAATTCAACAATGGTAATGCCATTGATTGTCATGGGGTGCTGGTTAGACTCTCTCTTGTTGGAGATGGTCATTGTCTGGCACTTGTGTGGCACAAATGTTACTTGCCACTTATCATCCCCAACCTGAATGTTTTCCAGGTCGTGCTGGACACAGACTGCCTCATTATCTGATGAATTGCGAATGTAACGTGACACTGTGCAATCAGTAGCGAACATCCCCACTTCTGAAGGTCATTAACAAAGCAGCTAAGATGTTGGGCCTAGGACACTGTCCTGAGTAACTGCTGCAGCGATGACCTGGGTCTGAGATGATTGGCCTCCAATAACCACAACCATCTTCCTTTGTGCTAGATATGACACCATCCAGTGGAGAGTTTTCCCCTGATCCCCATTGATTTCAGTTTTATTAGGGCTCCTTGGTGCCACACTCGGACAAATGCTGCCTTGATGTCGAGGACAGTCACTCTCACCTCACCTCTGGAATTCAGCTCTTTTGTCCATGTTTGGACCAAGGTTGTAATGAGGTCAGGAGCCAAGTGGTCCTGGCGGAAACCAAACTGGGCATCGGTGAGGAGGTTATTTGTGAGTTAGTGCCGCTTGATAGCATTGTCGATGACAGCTTCCATCACTTTGCTGATGATGGAGAGGTGCTTAATGGGGTGGTAACTGGCTGTTGGATTAGTCCAGCTTTATGTGGACTGGACATACCTGGGCAATTTACCACTTTGTCGGGTAGAAGCCAGTACTGGAACAGCTGGGCTAGAGGTGCAGCTATTTCTGGAGCAGAGGTCTTCAGCTCTGTATCGGGGATGTTGTCGGGTCCCAGAGCCTTTGCTGTATCCAGTGCGCTCTACCATTCTTGATATCATGTCAGTGAAGCGAATTGGTTGAAGACTGGCTTCTGTGACGGTGGGACCTCAGGAGCTGTAATGCATCATCCACTTGGCACTCGTGGCTAAAGATGGTTGCGAAGGCTTCAGCCTTGTCTTTTGCACTCACGTACTGTGCTCTGCCATCGTTGAGGATGGGGATGTTCAAGGAGCCTCCTCCTCCCGTTAGTTGTTAATTGTCCATCACCATTCACGACTGGATGTGGCAGGACTGCAGAGCTTTGATCTGATCCATTGGGTGCGGATCGCTTAGCTCTGTCTATAAAATGCTGCTTTCGCTATTTAGCATGCATATAGTCCTGTGTTTTCAGATACAGTTGGTGCAGCTCCTGGCATGCTCTTCAACATTCCTTATTGAACCAGGGCTGATTTGATGGTAATGGTAGAATGAGGGATATGCCGGGCCATGAGGTTACAGATTATGGTGGAATAAAATTCTGTTGCTGCTGATGGGCCCAGCGCCTCATGGATGCCCAGTTTTGAGCTGCTAGATGTGTTCCTAATCTATCCCATTTAGCACGGTGGTAGGGGCACAGGACACGATGAAGGGGTGTCCTCAGTGACTCAATAGTACCATGATTGACCGAGCTGCCTGAGTCCTGAAGGACATAGCAGCCAGACTGGCTCACAGCAGTGAGAGAATAAACACGAGCCACTACCGAGCCACACTTGGTGATGGACATTGAAGTCCCCCGCCCAGAGGACATTCTGTGCCATGACGCCACAGTGCGCTGGATAAGAGATTTGCGTGTAAAGTTAAAGCACATGGGATTGGGAGTAAGGTACTGACTTGGATAGAGAACTGGTTGGCAGACAGGAAGCAAAGAGTTGGAATAAACGGCTCTTTTTCCGAGTGGCAGGCAGTGACTGGTGGGGTACCGCAGGGATCGGTGCTAGGACCCCAGCTATTCACAATATATATTAATGATCTAGACGAGGGAACTAGATGTAATATCTCCAAGTTTGCAGACGACACAAAGCTGGGTGGGCGTGTGTGCTGTGAGGAGGATGCCGAGAACATCCCGTATGATTTGACAGGTTGGCTGATTGGGCAGATGCATGGCAGATGCAATATAATGTGGATAAATGCGAGGCTATCCACTTTGGTGGCAAAAACAGGAAGGCAGATTATTATCTGAACAGTAATAGATTGGGAGAAGGGGAATTGCAACGAGACCTGGGTGTCCTTGTGCACCAGTTGCTAAAGGTAAGCATGCAGGTGCAGCAGGCACTTAAGAAGGCAAATGCTACGTTGTCCTTCATAGCAAAAGGATTTGAGTACAGGAGCAAGGATATCTTGCTGCAGTTGTACAGGGCCTTGGTGAGACCACACCTTGAGTATTGTGTGCAATTTTGGTCGCCTTATCTGAGGAAGGATGTTCTTGCCATGGAGGGAGTGCAGCGAAGATTCACCAGATTGATACCTGGGATGGCAGGAGTGATGTCGATTGGGCTGGAGTTTAGAAGAATGAGAGGGGATCTCATTGAAACTTATAAAATTCTAACAGGGATAGACAGACTAGATGCAGGAAGGATGTTCCCGATGGCGGGGGAGTCCCGAACCAGGGGTTACAGTCTAAAGATAAGGGGTAAGCCATTTAGGACTGAGATGAGGAGGAATTTCTTCACCCAGAGAGTGGTGAACCTGTGGAATTCTCTACCACAGAAGGCAGTTGAGGCCAATTCATTAAATATATTCAAGAAGGAGTTAGATATATTTCTTAAGGCTAAAGGGATCAAGGGATATGGGGAGAAAGCAGGGCCAGGGTACTGAATTTGGATGATCAGCCATGATCTCATTAAATGGCGGAGCAAACTCGAGGGGCCGAATGGCCTACTCCTGCTGCTATCTTCGATGTTTCTATGGATGAGGAGGGAGTAAATGTTTAAGATGGTGGATGGGTGGCTGATTAAGTGGCCTGCTTTCCCCTGGATTCTGTCGAGCTTCGTGAGTATTGATGGAGCTGCAACTGTCCAGGCAAGTGGAGAATATTCCATCGCACTCCTGACTAGTGCCTTGTAGGGAGTGAAAAGGCTTTGGGGAGTCAGGAGGTGGTGAGTCACTTACGCAGACTACCCAATGTCTGACTAGCTCTTGTAGCCACAATATTTATTTGGCTGATCTAGTTAAGTTCCTGGTCAATGGTGACCCCCAGGTTGTTGATGGTGGGGAATTCAACAATGGTAATGCCATTGATTGTCATGGGGTGCTGGTTAGACTCTCTCTTGTTCGAGATGGTCATTGTCTGGCACTTGTGTGGTACAAATGTTACTTGCCACTTATCATCCCCAACCTGAATGTTGTCCAGGTCGTGCTGGACACAGACTCCCTCATTATCTGATGAATTGCGAATGTAACTTGACACTGTGCAATCAGCAGCGAACATCCCCACTTCTGAAGGTCTTTAATAAAGCAATTGAAGCTGCTGGGTCTAGGACACTGTCCTCAGTAACTGCTGCAGCGATGACCTGGGTCTGAGATGATTAGCCTCCAATAACCATAGGCATCTTCTTTTGTGCTAGATATGACACCTTCCAGTGGAGAGTTTTCCCCCGATTCCCATTGACTTCAGTTTTACTAGGGCTCCTTGGTACCACACTCGGTCAAATGCTGCCTTGATGTCGAGGACAGTCACTCCCACCTCGCCTCTGGAATTCAGCTCTTTTGTCCATGTTTGGACCAAGGCTTTAATGAGGTCAGGAGCCAAGAGGTCCTGGTGGAATCCAAACTGGGCTTCAGTGAGCAACTCCTTTTGTGACGAATTGTAATGTTGTCGGGTAGATGCCAGTACTGGATCAGCTTGGCTAGAGGTGCAGCTAGTTCTGGAGCACACGTCTTCAGCTCTGCAGCCGGGATGGTGTTGGGGCCCTTAGCCTTTGCTGCATCCAGTGCGCTCCACCGTTCTTGATATCACGTGGAGTGAAGTGAATTGGCTGAAGACTGGCTTCAGTGATGGTGGGGACCTCAGGAGTCAGCCGAGATGCATCATCCACTTGGCACTTGTGACTGAAGATGGTTGCGAAGGCTTCAGCCTTGTCTTTTGCCCTCACGTGCTGTGCTCCGCCATCTTTGAGGATGGGGATGTTCAAGGAGCCTCCTCCTCCCGTTAGTTGTTAATTGTCTATCACCATTTACGACTGGATGTGGCAGGACTGCAGAGCTTTGATCTGATCGATTGTGTGTGGGATCGCTTAGCTCTGTCTATAGCATGCTGCTTCCGCTGGTCAGCATGCATATAGTCCTGTGTTGTAGCTTCACCAAGTTGGTTTCTGATTTTCAGATACACTTGGTGCAGCTCCGGGCATTCTCTTCAACACTAATTATTGAACCAGGGCTGGTTTGATGCTAATGGTAGAATGAGAGATATGCCGGGCCATGAGGTTACAGATTATGGCGGAATACAATTCTGTTGCTGCTGATGGGCCCAGCGCCTCATGGATGCCCAGTTTTGAGCTGCTAGATGTGTTATTAATCTATCCCATTTAGCACGGTGGTAGGGCACACAACACAATGAAGGGGTGTCCTCAGTGGCTGGGTAGTACCATGATTATCCAAGCTGGCTGACTCCTGAAGGACATAGCAGCCAGGTTGGCTCACGGCAGGTGGTGAGAGAACAAACATGAGCCCACTACCGTGCCACACTTGGTGATGGACATTCTGTGCCCTTGCTGACACAGTGCGTCATATGAGGAGTTAGTAAATGTTTAAGATGGTGTATGGGGAGCTGATTAAGCGGTCTGCTTTCCCCTGGATTGTGTCGCGCTTCATGAAACTTGGAGCTGCAACCGTCCAGGCAAGTGGAGAATATTCCATCGCACTCCTGACTTGTGCCTTGTAGGGGGTGGAAAGGCTTTGGGGAGTCAGGAGGTGGTGAGTCACTTGCACAGAATACCCAGCCTCTCACTAGCACTTGTGGACACAGTAATTATTTGGCTGATCTAGTTAAGTTTCTGGTCAATGGTGACCCCCAGAATGTAGATGGTGGGGAATTCAATTATGGTAATGCCATTGCATGTCATGGGGAGCTGGTTAGACTCTCTCTTGTTGGAGATGGTCATTGTCTGGTACTTGTGTGGCACAAATGTTACTTGCCACTTATTATCCCCAACCTGAATGTTGTCCACATCTTGCTGCATGTGGACACAGACTGCCTCATATCTGACTTGACACTGTACAATCAGCAGCAAACATCCCCACTTCTGAAGGTCATTAATAAAGCAGTTGAAGATGTTTGGCCTAGGACACTGTCCTGATTAACTGCTGCAGCGATGACCTGGGGCTAAGATCATTGGCCTCCAATAACCACAGCCAGCTTTCTTGTGCTAGATATGACACCGTCCAGTGGAGAGTTTTCCCCCGATCCCCACTGACTTCAGTTTTAAGAGGGCTCCTTGGTGCCACACTCGGACAAATGCTGCCTTGATGTCGAGGACAGTCACTCTCACCTCACCTCTGGAATTCAGCTCTTTTGTCCATGTTTGGACCAAGGTTGTAATGAGGTCAGGAGCCAAGAGTTCCTGGCGGAAACCAAACTGGGCATCGGTGAGGAGGTTATTTGTGAGGGCTCCTTGGTGCCACACTTGGTCAAATGCTGCCTTGATGTCGAGGACAGTCACTCCCACCTTACCTCTGTATTTCAGCTCTTTTGTCCATGTTTGGACCAAGGCTGTAATGAGACTGAAGATGATTGCGAAGGCTTCAGCCTTGTCTTTTGCACTAACGTGCTTTGCTCCGCCATCGATTAGGATGGGGATGTTCAAGGAGCCTCCTCCGCCCATTAATTGTTTAATTGTCCATCACCATTCATGACTGGATGTGGCAGGACTGCAGAGCTTTGATCTGATCCATTGGGTGTGGGATCACTTAGATCTGTCTATAGCAATGTTGCTGCTGTTTAGCATGCATATAGTCCTGTGTTGTAGCTTCACCAAGTTGGTATCTGATTTTTACATACCCCTGGCATGCTTTTCAACACTCCTCATTGAACCAGGGTTGGTTTGATGGTAATGGTAGAGGGAGGGATATATCACGCCATGAGGTTACAGAGTGTGGTGGAATACAATTCCGTTGCTGCTGATGGCCCACTGCACCTCCTTGGTGCCCAGTTTTGAGCTGCTAGATATGTTCTGATTCTATCCCATTTAGTGCCTCAAAACACGATGAAGGGGTGTGCTCAGTGTGAATACTGGACTTCATCCCCACAAGGACTGTGCAGTGGTCACTGTGACCAATACTGTCATGGACAGATGATCTGCGACAGGTAGATTGTTGAGGACGAGATCAAATCGGTTTTTTCCTCGTGTTTGCTCTCTCTTCACCTGCAGTGAGTCCAGTCTGGCAGCTATCTCCTTGAGGACTTGGCCAGCTCAGTGAATAGTGGTACTACCGAGCCACTCTCGGTGATGCCCTAGCAGCCGCAGTGTGCCGGATGAGGAGGGAGTAAATGTTTATGATGGTGGATTAAGCGGACTGCTTTCTGCTGGATTGTGTCGCGCTTCTTGAGTGTTGTTCGATCTGCAACCATCCAGGCAAGTGGAGAATATTCAATCACAATCCTGACTTGTGCCTTGTAGGTGTTAGAATGGTTTTGGGGAGTCAGGAGGTGAGTCACTTGCCGGAGAATACCCAGCCTCTGACCTGCTCTTATAGCCACAGTATTTACGTGGCCTGGCTAGTTACTTTGCTGATGATTGAGTAGACTGATGGGGCAGTAATTGGCCGGATTGGAATTTTCCTGCCTTTTGCAGAAAGGACATACCTGCCCAATTTTCCACTTTGTCAGGTAGATGCCAGTATAGGAACAGCTTGGCTAGCGGTACGGCTAGTTCTGGAGTGTAGGTCTTTAGCTCTACAGCTGTGATGTTGTTGGGGCCCACAGCCTTTGCTGTATCCAGTGTGCTCTGACATTTTTTGATGTCAAGTGGAGTGAATTGAATTGGCTCAGGACTGGCATCTATGAGGGTGGGGAGCTCAGGAGGAGGTGGCGATGGATCCACTTGTCACTTGTACAGGGCCTTGGTGAGACACGACCTGGAGTACTGTGCACAGTTTTGGTCTCCTTATCTAAGGAGGAGTATACTTGCCTTGGAGGCGGTGCAACGAAGGTTCACTAGATTGATTCCTGGGATGAGAGGGCTGTCCTGTGATGAGAGATTGTGTAGAATGGGCCTATACTCTCTGGAGTTTAGAAGAATGAGAGGTGATCTCATTGAAACATACAAGATTCTGAAGGGGATTGACAGGGTAGATGCGGAGAGGTTGTTTCCCCTGGCCGGAGTGTCTAGAACTAGGGGGCATAGTCTCAGGATAAGGGGCGGCCATTTAAGACTGAGATGAGGAGGAATTTCTTCACTCAGAGGGTTGTGAATCTTTGGAATTCTCTGGCCCCAGAGGGCTGTGGATGTTGAGTCTTTGAGTATATTCAAGGCTGAGATCGATAGATTTTTGGACTCTAGGGGAATCAAGGGATATGGAGATCAGGCGGGAAAGTGGAGCTGAGGTCGATGATCAGCCATGATGTTATTGAATGGCGGAGCAGGCTCGAGGGGCCATATGGTCAACTCCTGCTCCTATTTCTTATTTCTTATTTTCTGCCTGAAGGTGGTTGCGAAAGATGAGGAGAGAGAAAACACAATACAAAAGCTAGAGCTGACTTTAATCATTTATAAAAATGGACCAAATATAACACTAACCATTTACATATTTTGTTCATGGACGAATAAAATGCCACCAATTAATTCTCCCCTGAGGCTAACGGAACAGACTGCTGCTGATTGGAGAAAAAGAGCTAGAGACACTTTCAGAGTGAGACCTGTATGGGAGGGGAGGCGATGCCATGTGACCCAGGCAGCTCTTGGAGGGCACTGAGTTCAAAGGAACGGTGAACCCAAGGTCTCTTCCTCCTCCCGTCTTCCCCCCTCCCCCTCCCTCTCCCCATTTTAGATGCTGTCTTATTACAGATGTTAAAATATGAGGACGTTCACTGTATTTCCCACTCCATGAAAAAAAAACAACGTGGGATTTTAAACATCGTTCGGAGTTACATTTCATACTTCATGTACAGATTGTTGACTTTGAGAAATACTTCAGTGTAAAAACCTGTTTCATGTAACAATTAAAAAATTGTATTTACCTACTTGTTGGTCAATGTTTTCATTTCATACTTTCATCTCATCAACTCATGTAAATAGTCGATATTTATCAACACAGATAAATGTGAGGTATTACATTTTGGTAAGAAAAATAGGGAGGTCACATATTACTTGGAAATAACGAATCTAAATGGGGTAGAAGATCAAAGGGATCTCGGAGTACAAACACAAAAATCACTGAAAGTAGTGACACAGGTTAACAAGGCCATAAAAAACGCAAGCACTGGGGTTTATTTCTGGAGGGATTGAATTGAAAAGTAGTGAAGTTATGCTAAACTTGTATCGAACCTTGGTTGGACCACACTTGGAGTACTGCGTACAATTCTGGACACCATGTCATAAAAAGGAATTCGAGGCACTGAAGAGGGTGCAAAAAAGATGAGTAAAACATTAGAGCTGAAGGACAGGTTAGGGTGTGTGGCCCAAATAAGGGTTCTTTACACAAATGCACAGAGTATATAAGGAATACATTGAATGAACTGCAGGCATGAATTCAAATTGGAGGGTATGACATTGTAGCCATTACTGAGACATGGCTGCAAGACGGTCAGGACTGGGAACTAAATATACCAGGTTATAAGGTCTACAGGGAAGATAGGGAAAATGGCAGAGGGGGAGGAGTAGCCTTAGTGATTAAGGATGAAATCACTTCAATGATAAGAGAGGATTTAAAGAGAGGTAAGCAGGCAATGGAGTCTTTATGGGTTGAATTAAGAAATAAATGATCTAAGACTGTATTGGGAGTTGTGTATAGGCCTCCTATAGCAGCTCTGAAGTGCTACATTGTATAAATGAAGAGATTAGACAAGCGTGTAGCAAAGGCAGAGTGTTTTTAATGGGGGATTTTAACTTTCACATAGATTGGGAAAAGCAGACTAGCACCTGTCAGAAAGGCAGTGAATTTCTTGAGTGTGTCCGGGATAGTTTTCTACAACAATGGCCCAGAAATTCGGGTCGGGGGCTTCCCGCGGGTGTAAGCCCCCGACCTGCACTTACCTTGCGCGCCGGCCATTGAGCTGTAGGGCCCCGTGAAATTCCGATCCGGGGCCTGGTCCAGCTGCCGGCACGCAGTGCTTGCGTATCCCAGGGGCGCAGTTAGTTCGATGCATCCCCTGGGATTACGTGGGCCATGGGGAGCCAATCGGAGCAGGGAATGCTCCATTCATATGTCTGACAGGAAGAGCTGTCAAGACTTATAAATACTACGGCCCCAAAACAGCACTAAATCTTCAAATAATTTTTTTTTTTAAATCACATTTTTTAAATAAACTATAAATTACATGAAATAACTATTTTAAACAATAATTTAAATTTTTGAAATGAATAATTTTATTTTCTAACGGGGCTAAGAATAAACTTACCTTACTTTAAAGTATTTAAAAATAATAAACCTGTGGGAAAAATGTTTTAATTTTAATTAATTCACCACTTACCTTGTAAAAAGCAGGCCTTACGCCTGCTTTTTATATGTCTAACTTCTGGGGACTTACCCTCCCGGGAAAACCTGTAAAAAAAAGATGAAGTTCGATGCGCACGCGCAGCCTCTCCTGCGCACGTGTTCGACCTCTGAACCCCTGCTGTCAGGGGAACGGAAGTGCCGGTTTCCCGCGCATGCGCAGTGCATGCTGGAAACCGGCACTTCCATTGGGCTTACGAGTGAGTACCCCGTGCATACTCACCCGTGGAGACCCAAATTTCTGGGCCAATATGTCCTAGAGGCAACAAGGGGGCATGTCATATTAGATTTAGTGATGAGTAATGAGCCAGATTTAGTTAACAGTCTAACTGTGCATGAACATTTATCCAATAGCGATCATAACATGATCGAGTTCAACGTAGTGTTTGAAAGGGAAAAACGCAAAACAGCTACTAAGATTCTAGATTTAGGTAAGGCTGACCAACGGGATGTCCACAGTAAACTGGGCAAATCTGTTAATGGGTAAAACGACAGAAGATCAGTGGGAGATGTTTAAAAAAGAATTGAATGTGATACAGAACCAGTTTATACCCCTGAGGGGCAAGAGCTCTACTTACCAATAAAACCCAGCCATGAACCACTAAAGAGGTAAAGGCCAGCATCAAACTATAAAGGAAAGGGTATACAAAAATACACAAAATAGCACAGATCCTGGCGAATGGGAAAGATACATAGAACAGCAAAGGGTCACACAACAGTTAGTAAGAGTTACAAAAAGGGAGTATGAAAAGAAACTTGCAAGAGATATCAAAATCAATGCGAAAAATTTTTACAGTTACATTAGGAAAAAGAGGGTGGTCAGGAGCAATGTTGCCCCTTAAAAATAAAGTGGTGATATTGTCAGTGACAATGGGGAAATGGCAGACATGTTGAATAATTACTTTGCGTCAGTATTTACAGTAGAGGGAGAGGACAGCATGCCAGAAATCCTAAAGAAACTAATATTGAATCGGGGAAAGGGACTCAATAAAACTAACGTAAGTAAAATAACAGTAATGCAGAAAATAATGGCACAAAAGAGTGACAGATCCCCAGGACCAGATGGTTTCCATCCCAGGGTTTTAAAGGCACATTGCAGATGCCCTAATTATAATCTTCCAATGTTCTCTAGATTCAGGAACCGTCCTTTCGTTTGGAAAATTGCGCATGTTACTCTGCATTTAAGAATGGCAAGAGAGGGAAACCAGTGAATTATAAACCAGTTAGTCTAATATCTGTTGTCGGGAAATTACTAGAGTCAATAATTAAGGATAGGGTGACAGAACACCTCGAAAATTTTCAGCTGATCAGAGAGAGCCAGCATGGATTTGTGAAAGGTACCATTAATTGGAGGGAAACTAAAATAAATCAAGGGAATGCACTTATTGAATTCAATATTAGTAATAAAATGGTAATGGAGAAAATAATGGGACCAGGATAGATAAATCACCAGGACCTGATGGTTTCCATCCCAGGGTATTAAAAGAAGTGGGGAAATTGCAGAAGCATTAGCTATAATCATTCAAACTCTTGATTTGGGAACTATGCTGTTAAACTCAAAAATTGCAAATGTCAGTCCATTATTTAAGAAGGATGGGAGAGAGAAACCAGGTAACCACAGGCCTGTGAATTTAAAATCAATTGTGGGGACACTACTAGAATCTCTCATTAGGGATAGAGTGACTGAGCACTTGTCCAAAAATGAGCTGATCAGAGAGAGCCAGCATGGCAAGACTTGGGTTGGAAGTTGGTTGGGAGGTAGGAGACAGTGATTGGGGATAAAGGGTTTGTACTCAGATTGGCAGAATGTGACAAGTGGATCTGTTCTGGAGCCGCAACTTTTTCCCATATTTATTAATCAATTGGATCAAGGAATAGAGCTGTATATCCAAGCTTCCAGATGACACTAAAGTCAGAGACACAGTAAGTAGTGTGGGAGCAGGAAGTTGCAAAACTATGACAGATGGACAAGTGTGAGGTCGTCCACTTTGGACCAAAGAAAACTACATTTTCCAAATGGTGAGAAACTAGGAACTGTAGAGGAGCAAAGAGATTTGGGAGTCTGCCTCCACAAATCATTTAAAACTAGTCGACAGGTACAAAAAGTAATAAATAAGGCCAATGGAAATTTGGCCTTTATCTTAAGATGGCTGGATTACAAATAGGAAGAATTGTAATTTTAAAATTTGGCCATTTAGGATGAAAGTCATGAAGTACCTTTTCACACAAGGTATTAGAAATCTGGATTCTCTCCCCAAAGGGCTGTGGATTCTAGGACAAGTGGAGCTTTTAAGGCTGAGATTGATAGATTTTAGTTGGGAAAGACTAACAAGGGACATGGGCAAAGGTGGGTAAATAGACTTGAGGCACAGATCAGCAGTGATCTAATTGAATGGCATTGGAGGCTCGAGGGGCGGAATGGCCGACTCCTGTTCCTATCTTCCTTTCAATCTGCTTGGTTTCCGACAGGTTTTGTCAGGAGCAATAAAAATTCTTCATTCTTAATTCTGTTGCAGGGATTTCAAAAACATTGGTCATTTTCATGAAGGACTCGTGGCAGAATTCATTAAGGTCTTGGAGCAAGACAATCGATAAGAGTTCCTTTTACATCTATTTTTCCAGCTTACGTGGGTTAGTTGCCTTGTTAAAGAAAGATGAATGAAACTTTTCTGAAAGGTTCTGTTCCCGTTATAGACATCAAACAGTGAGATGTACTTATCTCTTTGTACTAAACTGCTTTGACCTGCCACCAGCGACATATTGGATTTAACCCTATGCATGTGGCAGTGTTGGGATTTTGAATGATTCCCCCCAGGCCCCATCTCCAGAGCCCTGTGCATGGTGACCCTGTTTATAAATACTGCCCTCTACTGGCAGTTGCCAGTTTTTGTCTCCCACCCACACTGCTGCATTGTGAGGTGGAGAAACATAGAAACATAGAAGATAGGAGTAGGCCATTCGGCCCCTCGAGCCTGCTCCGCCATTCAATGAGATCATGGCTGATCATCCAAATTCAGTACCCTGTCCCTGCCTTCTCCCCATATCCCTTGATCCCTTTAGCCTCAAGAAATATATCCAAATCTTTCTTGAATATATTTAATGAACTGGCCTCCACCGCCCTCTGTGGCAGAGAATTCCACAGGTTCACCACTCTCTGGGTGAAGAAATTCCTCTTCATTTCAGTCCTAAATGGTTTACCCCTTATCCTAAGACTATGACCCCTGGTTCTGGACTCCCCGGCCATCAGAAACATCCTTTCTGCATCTAGTCTGTCCAGACCTGACAGAATTTTAGAGGTTTCGATGAGATCCCCTCTCAATCTTCTAAACTCCAGTGAGTATAAGCCCAATCGACACAATCTCTCCTCGTACGTCATTCCTGCCATCCCAGGTATCAGCCTGGTGAATCTTCGCTGCACTCCCTCCATGGCAAGAACATCCTTCCTCAGGTAAGGTGACCAAAACTGCACACAATATTCAAGGTGTGGTCTCACCAAGGCCCTGTACAACTGCAGCAAGACATCCTTGTTCCTGTACTCGAACCCTCTTGCTACGAAGGCCAATATACCATTTGCCTTCTTAGCCGCCTGCTGCACCTGCATGCTTACCTTCAGCAACTGGTGCACAATAACACCCAGGTCTCTTTGCACTTCCCCTTCTCCCAATCTATTGCCATTCAAATAATAATCTGCCTTCCTGTTTTTGCCACCAAAGTGGATAACCTCACATTTATCCACATTATAGTGCATTTGCCATGTTTCTGCCCAATCACCCAACCTGTCCAAATCGTACTGGAGTTTCACGACATCCTCCTCACAGCTTACCCTCCCACCCAACTTTGTGTCGTCTGCAAATTTGGAGATATTACATCCAATTCCCTCGTCCAGATCATTAATATATATTGTGAACAGCTGGGGTCCTAGGACCGATCCTTGCGGTACCCCACTAGTCACTGCCTGCCACTCGGAAAACGACCCGTTTATTCCAAATCTTTGCTTTCTGTCCGCCAACCAGTTCTCTATCCAAGTCAATACCTTGCCCCCAATCCCATGTGCCTTCATTTTGCATGCTAATCTCTTATGTGGGACCTTATCGAAAGCCTTCTGAAAGTCCAAATACACCACATCCACTGGTTCTCCCTTATCTATTTTACCAGTTACATCCTCAAAAAATTCCAGTAGATTAGTCAAGCATGGTTTACCTTTTGTAAATCCATGTTGACTTTGTCCGATCCTGTCACTGCTTTCCAAGTGCTCTGCTATTACATCTTTTATAATAGACGCTAGCATTTTCCCCACTACCGATGTCAGGCTTACCGGTCTATAATTCCCCGCTTTTTCTCTACCACCTTTTTTGAATAGTGGGGTAACATTAGCTACCCTCCAATCCATGGGTACTGTTCCAGAGTCTATCGAGTTCTGGAAGATGACCAGCAATGCATCTACTATCTCTAGGGCCACTTCCTTAAGTACCCTGGGATGTAGACTATCAGGCCCTGGGGATTTATCGGCCTTCAGTCCCATCAATTTTCCTAACACCATTTCCCTACAGATATTGATTACTTTCAGTTCCTCCCTCTCATTAGACCCTATGTTCCCCGGCATCTCTGGGTGGTTATTTGTGACCTCCTTTGTGAAGACAGAACCAAAGGATGTATTTAGTTGGTCTGCCATTTCCTTGTTTCCCATTATAAATTCCCCTGATTCTGACTGTAAGGGACCTACGCTTGACTTCACCAATCTTTTTCTCTTCACATATCTATAAAAGCTTCTCAGTCAGTTTTTATGTTCCCTGAAAGCTTACTCTCATATTCTATTTTCCCTTTCTTAATGAATCCCTTTGTCCTCCTTTGTTGACTCCTAAACTGCTCCCAATCCTCAGGATTATTGCTTTTTCTAGCCAATTTATATGTCCTCTCCTTGGATCTTATGCTATCCCTAATTTCCCTTGTTAGTCATGGTTGAGTCACCTTTTTTGTTTTATTTTTATGCCAAACTGGGATGAACAAATTCTGTAGCTCACCCATTCGGTCTTTGAATGTTTGCCATTGCCTATCCACCGTCAACCCTTTGAGTGCCATTCCCCAATCAATTCTACCCAACTCGCTCCTCAGACCATCGTAGTTTCCTTTATTTAAATTGAGGACCCTTGTCTCTGAGTCAACTACTTCATTCTCCATCTTAATGAAGAATTCGATCATATTATGATCGCTCCGACCCAAGGGGCCTCGTACAACAAGATTGCTAATGAATCCTTTCTCGTTACATAATACCCAGTCTAAGATAGCCTGATCTCTGGTTGGTTCCTCGACATATTGGTCCAGGAAACCATCCCGTAAACACTCCAGGAATTCCTCCTCCACAGTATTGTTACTAATTTGGTTGGCCCAATCTATATGTAGATTAAAGTCACCCATGATGACTACTGTGCCCTTATTGCACGCTTCTTTAATTCCCCTTTTAATGCCATCCCCAACCTCCGCCTTACTGTTTGGAGGTCTATATACCACTGCCACTAATGTTTTTTTCCCCTTAGTATTTCTCAATTCTACCCATACAGATTCCACATCATCAGAGCTTATATCCTTCATTACAATTGTATTAATCCCTTCTTTAACCAGTAATGCTACCCCACCTCCCTTTCCTTTTTGCCTATCTTTCCTGAATATCGAATACCCCTGGATGTTGAGTTCCCAGTATTGGCCATCCTTGAGCCACATTTCCGTAATCCCAACCAAATCATATTCGTTTACCTCTATTTGCGCAGCCAATTCATCCACCTTATTACAAATGCTCCTCGCATTAAGACACAAGGCCTTCAGGCTTGTTTTTTTAATGCTCTTAGACCTATTAGAATTATTATTTACTGTGGCCACGTTGATTTCTCTGACTGCCACTTTTGTTTTTCTCCTTCCTATCTTTGGCTTTTATCCCTGTTTTCCTTTCCTCTGTCTCCCTGCTCAGGTTCCCAACCCCCTGCCATTTTAGTTTAAACCCCCCGAACAGTGCTAGAAAACCTCCCTGCAAGGATATTTGTCTCGCTCTGGTTCAGGTGCAACCCGTCTGACTTGTACAAGTCCCACCTTCCCCAGAAGCAGGCCCAGTGATCCAGGAAACTAAAGCCCTCCCTCCTGCACCAACTCTTTAGCCACGCATTCATCTGCTCTATCCTCCTATTCCTATACTCACTAGCACGTGGCACCGGGAGTAATCCAGAGATTACAACCTTTGAGGTCCTACTCTTTAATCTGCTACCTAGCTCCCTAAATTCTTGCTGCAGGACCTCATCCCTCTTCGTACCTATGCCGTTGGTCCCAATGTGAACCACGACCTCTGCCTGTTCACCCTCCCCCTTCAGGATGCCCTGCAGCCGTTCAGTGACATCCTTGACCCTGGCACCAGGGAGGCAACACACCATCCTGGAGTCACGTCTACGGCCACAGAAACGCCTATTGTTGTATCCGTGTGTTAATAGAGACACTGAAGGCAGGAGTTAGTTTCACAGGTGTTTACTGAACAAAGTCTGGAGGTGAACTAACTGATACAACACAATATACAGGCTTATATAGCCCGAGTGGCCATTACCGGCATTACAGTACACAGGGGGCTCTTCCAGGCACATACACTATACCTATCTGTTCCCCTTATGATAGAATCCCCTACCACTATTGCTCTCCCACTCTTTTTCCTCCCTTCCTGAGCAGCAGAAGCACCAGGAAGTTGGCTGCTGCTGCCTTCCCCTGGTGAGTCATCCCCCTCAACAGTATCCAAACTGGTATACCTGTTTAAAGGGGGATGGCCACAGGGGTCCCCTGCACTACCTGCCTGCGTCTATTGCTTCGCCTGGTGGTCACCCATGTCCCTCCTGCTTGTGCAGCCCTACCCTGCGGCATTAACTCCAACACTGAGATTTTCTTTCACAATTCCTGGTTTGAAACCGATGTCCTAGGCAGCATCTTTGCTAGTGCTGTTGGGGAGGGCTTAAACTAAAATGGCAGAGGGTTGGGAACCTGTGTCGGGAGACAGAGGAAAGGGAAGCAAGGATAGAAACAAAAGGCAGGAAGGAGAAAAGCAAAAGTGGAAGGCAGAGAAATCAAGGGTGTAAATCAAACAGGGCCGCAGTAAATAATAATTCCAAAAAGGCTAGTGTTAAAAAATCAAGCCTGAAGGCTTTGTGCCTTAATGCGAGGAGCATTCGTAATAAGGTGGATGAATTAGCTGCGTAAATAGATGTAAACGGATATGATATAATTGGGATTACGGAGATATGGCTCCAGGGTGACCAAGACTGGGAATTCAACATCCAGGGGTATTCAATATTCAGGAAGGACAGGAAAAAAGGAAAAGAAGGTGGGGTAGCATTGCTGGTTAAAGCAGAGATTAACACAATAGTAAGGAAGGATATTAGCTCTGATGATGTGGAATCTGTATGGGTCGAGCTGAAAAATACAACGGGGCAGAAAACTTTAGTGGGAGTTGTAAACAGACCCCAAACAGTAATGCTAAGGTTGGGGATGGCATTAAACAGGAAATTGGAGACGCGTGCAATAAGGGCACAGCAGTTATCAGGGGTGGCTTTAATCTACATATAGATTGGGCTAACCAAATTAGTAACAATACTGCAGAGGAGGAATTCCTAGAGTGTATACGGGATGGTTTCCTGGACCAATATGTCGAGGAACCAACTGGAGATCAGGCCATCTTAGACTGGGTATTATGTAATGAGAAAGGATTGATTAGCAATCTTGTTGTGCGAGACCCCTTGGGGAGGTGCGATCATAATATGATAGAATTCTTCATTAAGATGGAGAGTGAAGTAGTTGACTCAGAGACTAGGGTCCTGAATTTAAATAAAGGAAACTACGATGGTATGAGGCGTGAGCTGGCTAGGATGGATTGGGGAACGTTACTTAAAGGGTTGACGGTGGATAGGCAATGGCAAACATTTAAAGATCGCATGGATGAACTACAGAATTTCTTCATCCCTGTCTGGCATAAAAATAAAACAAAAAAGGTGGCGCAACCGTGGCTCACAAGGGAAATTAGGGATAGCATAAGATCCAAGGAGAGGCCATATAAATTGGCCAGAAAAAGCAGCAAACCTGAGGATTGGAAGCAGTTTAGGATTCAGCAAAGGAGGACAGAAGGATTAATTAAGAGGGGGAAAATAGAGTATGAGAGTAAGCTTGAGGTAACATAAAAACTGACTATAATAGCTTCTATAGATATGTGAAGAGAAAAAGATTGGTGAAGTCAAGCGTAGGTCCCTTGCAGTCAGAATCAGGGGAATTTATAATGGGGAACAAAGAAATGGCTGACCAATTAAATATATATTTTGGTTCTGTCTTCACAAAGGAGGACACAAATAACCTCCCAGAGATATTGCGGAACATAGCGTCTAATGAGAGGGTGGAACTGAATGAAATCAGTATTTGTAGGGAAATTATGTTAGGGAAATTGACGGGATTGAAGGCCAATAAATCCCCAGGGCCTGATAATCTACATGCTAGGGTACTTAAGGAAGTGGCCCTAGAAATAGTAGATGCATTGCTGGTCATCTTCCAAAATTCTATAGACTCTGGCACAGTTCCCATGGATTGGAGGGTAGCTAATGTAACCCCACTATTTAAAAAAGGTGGTAGAGAGAAAACGTGGAATTATAGACCGGTAAGCCTGACATCGGTAGTGGGTGAAATGCTAGTGTCCATTATAAAAGGTGTAATAGCAGAGCACTTGGAAAACAATGACAGGATCGGACAAAGTCAACATGGATTTACAAAAGGTAAATCGTGCTTGACTAATCTACTGGAATTTTTTGAGGATGTAACTGGTAGAATAGATAAGGGAGAACCAGTGGATGTGGTGTATTTGGACTTTCAGAAGGCTTTCGATTAGTGCGTAAAGTTAAAGCACATGGGATTGGGAGTAAGGTACTGACTTGGATAGAGAACTGGTTGGCAGACAGGAAGCAAAGAGTTGGAATAAACGGCTCTTTTTCCGAGTGGCAGGTAGTGACTAGTTGGGTACCGCAGGGATCGGTGCTAGGACCCCAGCTGTTCACAATATATAATGATCTAGACAAGGGAACTAGATGTAATATCTCCAAGTTTGCAGATGACACAAAGCTGGGTGGGCGTGTGTGCTGTGAGGAGGATGCCGAGAAACTCCAGTATGATTTGGACAGATTGGGTGTTTGGGCAGACGCATGGCAGATGCAGTATAATGTGGATAAAAGCGAGGTTATCCACTTTGGGGGCAAAAACAGGAAGGCAGATTATTATCTGAACAGCAATAGATTGGGAGAAGGGGAAGTGCAACGAGACCTGGGTGTCCTTGTGCACCAGTCGCTTAAAGTAAGCATGCAGGCGCAGCAGGCGGTTAAGAAGGCAAATGCTATTCATAGCAAGAGGATTCGAGTACAGGAGCAAGGATGTCTTGCTGCAGTTGTACAGGGCCTTGGTGAGACCACACCTTGAGTATTGTATGCAGTTTTGGTCACCTTATCTGAGGAAGGATGTTCTTGCCATGGAGTGAGTGCAGCGAAGATTCACCAGACTGATACCTGGGATGGCAGAAATGACGTATGAGGAGAGATTGGGTCGATTAAGCTTATATTCGCTAGAGTTTAGAAGAATGAGAGGGGATCTCATTGAAACTTATAAAATTCTAACTGGACTAGACAGACTAGATGCAGGAAGGATGTTCCCAATGGCGGGGGAGTCCAGAGCCAGGGATCACAGTCTAAGGATAAGGGGTAAGCCATTTAGGACTGAGATGAGGAGGAATTTCTTCACCCAGAGAGTGGTGAACCTGTGGAATTCTCTACCACACACGGCAGTTGAGGCCAATTCATTAAATATATTCAAGAAGGAGTTAGATATATTTCTTAAGGCTAAAGGGATCAAGGGATATGGGGAGAAAGCAGGGCCAGGGTACTGAATTTGGATGATCAGCCATGATCTCATTAAATGGCGGAGCAGGCTCGAGGGGCCGAATGGCCTGCTCCTGCTCCTATCTTCTATGTTTCTATTTTCCAATCTACGGGCACCATTCCTGAATCGAGAGAACTTTGGAAGATTATAGTTAGGGCATCTGCAATGTGCTCACCTGCTTCCTTTAAAACCCTGGAATGGAAACCATCTGGCCCTGGGGATTTCTCACTCTTTAGTGCCATTATTTTCTTCATTACTGTTAATTTACTTACGTTAATTTTATCGAGTCCCTGTCCCCGATTCAACATTAGTTTCTTTGGGATTTCCAGCATGCTATTCTCTTCTTGTACTGTAAATACTGTAGAATGGAAGGTTGCTGTGGTTGTTGGAGGTCAATCATCTCAACCCCAGGACATTGCTTCAGGAGTTCCGCAGGACAGTGTCCGAGGCCCAACCATCTTCAGCTGCTTCATCAATGTCCTTCCCTCCATCATAAGTTCAGAAGTGTAGATGTTCACTGATGACTGCACAGTGTTCAGTTCCATTCGCAACTCCTCAGATAATGAAGCAGTCTAAGCCCGCATGCAGCAAGACCTGGACAACATTCAGGCTAGGGCTGATAAGTGGCAAGTAACAGTCACGCCACACAAGTGCCAGGCAATGACTATCTCCAAAAAGTGAATGTCTAACCAACTCCCCATGACATTCAATGGGATTACCATCGCCAAATCCCCCACCATCAACATCCTGGGGGTCACCATTGACTAGAAACTTCACTGGACCAGCCACATAAATACTATGGCTACAAGAGCAGGTCAGAGGCTAAGTATTTTGTGGCGTGTGTCTCACCTCATGACTCCCCAAAGCCTTTCCACCATCTACAAAGCACGTCAGGAGTGTGATGGAATACTCTCCACAAGACTGAAAACTTGGCTTCTATCGCCCCTGGAGTTGATTGGAGTGCTAAATCAAGTGCTACACGCCTCTCTTAAGGCGCAAATGCCAAGGAGCGAGGCGCTCCCTCAGAGCGGTGGCGAAGCTGATGTGATGTCCGTTAGCAATGGAACACAGACACACTGGCGCCAGCCAGTTCTTAAAGGGGAGGGTCGATCTTACTCTACATCCACACCCTGCTCATTGTAGCCTAGAATCTCGGCCTGGACAGATTCTGCTGTAAAGAACAATGGAGAGGTCCAGGGAAGGAGCTCAGAGTGCAGCCCCCATAGTCTCTTCTAAATCGATGCAAGGAAGGTCAAATCAAAATGAACCTGCAAAGTGCTGCTCAGTACCCAAAACTCCTTCACACAGCATTGAATCTCTCCAGAAGTTTCTCTCTCTCAGAATGCGTGGTGCAAAAATGTCGCCCACAAAAAAAGGCAGGAAGCGGTCGCCTTTAAATAGCGCTCCCCCAGTCCCTTCCCGACTGCAAAATGCTCCCTTCAAACTGTTGTTGCTACCAGCAGGCAGTAAGACAGGGGGCATCACTCACTATCCCGTCTGGGGCACTACCAGGGCGTTGCACTCTCAACTGACATAACGGCACAGAAGGAGGCCATTCGGCCCATCGAGTCCGTTCCAGCTCTCTGTAGAGCAATTCAGTCAGTTCCTTTTCCGTGCTCTATCCCTGTAGCCCTGCAAGTTTATTTCCCTAGTGCCTATCCAGTCTCCCCTTGAAAACATTGAGTGTCTCCGCTTCCACCTCTTCCGTCAGCAGCGAATTCCAGGTCATCACCACTCGCTGCATAAAAAAGTTTTTCTTCACGTCACCCCTGTATCTCTTGTGCAAAACCTTAAATCTGTGTCCCCTAGTCCTTGTACCATCAGCTAGTGGGAACAGCCTTTCCCCGTCTAGCCTATCCAAACCCGTCATATTCTTGTACACCTCAATCAAATCATCCCTCAACCTCCTTTGCTCTAATGAAAACAAATCCAACTTCTCCAACCTGTCCTTGTAGCTAAGATCCCCCATTCACGGAACCATTCTGGTAAATTTCCTCTGCACCCTCTCAAGGGCCTTCACACCCTTCCAAAAATGTGGTGACCAGAACTGGAAGCAATATTCCAGTTGTGGCCTAACCAGCACTTTATAAAAGTTCAGCATAACTTCTCTGCTTTTGTACTCAATACCTCTATTTATGAAGCCCAAGATCCCTTGGGGGAGAAATTCGGTATCGCCCCGTTTGGGGCGCAATCATCGGCCGGGTGCAAAGTTTAGCGCCTGGCGCTAATTATCACCTCCGACTGCAAACTTGGCTTCTATCGCCCCTGGAGGTGATTGGAGCGCTAAATCAGGCACTACACACCTCCCTTAAGGCGCTAACGCTGAGGAGCGAGGCATTAGCTCAGAGCGCTGGTGAAGCTCAGGTGATGTCAGTCAGCAATGGAACACAGACACACTGGTGCCGGCCAGTTCTTAAAGGGGAGGGTCGATCTTGCTCTCCATCCACACCCTGGTCATTGCAGCCTTGAATCTCCGCCTGGAGAGACCTGTGCATCAATTCTGCTGGAAATAACAATGGAGAGGCCCAGGAAAAGAGCTCAGAGTGCAGCCCCCTTAGTCTCTTCTAAATCGATGCAAGGAAGCTCAAATCAAAATGAACCTCCAAAGTGCTGCTCAGTACCCAAAACTCTTTCACACAGCGCTGAATCTCTCTAGAAGTGTCTCTCTCTCTCTCTCAGAATGCGTGGTGCAAAAATGTTGCCGACAAAAAAAGGCTGGAAGTGGCCGCCTTTAAATAGCGCTCCCCCAGTCCCTTCCCGACGACAAAACGCTCCCCTCAACCTGTCGTTGCTAGCGACAGGTGGAAAGGCAGGGGCTCCACTGAATATCTGGTCCGGGGCGTTGCACGCTCGACTGATATCATGATCTGCGGGCGCAGGAGATCGTGGTGGTAGTGTTTAGCGCCGCCGCAAAATGTCTGGTCAATTTCGCGAGCGGTGCAAACATCGCCGCGCCCGGGCGTTAGTTGCTTTGCGCCCCATTAGCGCCCTCTTAAGGCACTAACGGGAGGCGCAAAGCAATCGAATTCTTCCCCCATATGCTTTGTTAACCATTCTCTCAATCTGTCCTGCCACCTTCAGGGACCTATGCACATTAACTCCCAGGTCCCTCTATCCCTGCACACTCTTTAAAACTGCGCCATTAAGTGTATATTGCCTCTCCCAGTTCCTTCTGACAAAATGCATCACCTCACATTTCTCTGTATTAAATTCTATCTGCCACTTGTCTGTCCATTCTTGACACTGCGGCAGTGGCGGCGGACCTAAGTGGAGCGAGGCAGCGCCGGAGCGACTACAAGAGGCGGCGGCAGCAGGTAGGCCTCACAGCGGCAGTGGCAGCGGACCTAAGTGGAGCGAGGCAGCGGCGGAGCGACTACAAGAGGTGGCGGCAGCAGGTAGGCCTCACAGCGGCAGTGGCAGCGGACCTAAGTGGAGCGAGGCAGCGGCGGAGCGACTACAAGAGGCAGCGGCAGCAGGTAGGTTTACCAATCTCCGAGGGAGGGAGAGAGAGAAGTAAAAAGTAATCAAAGTCTGATGTCACCAGAAAGCAGGTAAGTGATTGGTTGGTGAGTATTTCTCTTTTTCCAAACTTAAACTCTGTGGTCTATAGTTTAGAGGGTGTCTGTGGTGTAGCGGGGACTGTTTGTAAACCAGGGCCCTTAAGTATATCATTTAACTGTAGTGTAATTGGTGGGATTGATTTGATTTAATTTAATTTGAATTAATTAAAGGGTAAGTCATGGCAGGAGAACTCGGCCCCGTGGTATGCTCCTCCTGCGCTATGTGGGAACTCAGGGACATTTCCTGTGTCCCTGACGACCATGTGTGCAGGAAGTGTATCCAGCTGCAGCTACTGGCAGACCGCATTGTGGTGCTGGGGCTGCGATTGGCTACATACTGGACCATTCACGATGCTGAGGACATCGTCGATATCACGTTTAATCAGTTGGTCACACCGCAGGTAAAGGTTGCACAGGCAGAAAGGGAATGGGTGACCACCAGGCAGAGTAGCAGGTGCAGGCAGTTAGTGCAGGAGTCCCCTGTGACCATCCCCCTCTCAAACAGATATACCACTTTGGATACTGTTGGGGGGATGGCTTATCAGGGGAAAGCAACAGCAGCCAACTTCCTGGCACCAGGGGTGGTTCTGCTGCATAGGACGGGAGGAAAAAGAGGGGTAGAGCTATAGTAATAGGGGATTCTATTGTAAGGGGAATAGATAGGAGTTTATGCGGCCGCAAACGAGACTCCAGGATGGTGTGTTGCCTCCCTGGTGCAAGGGTCAAGGACGTCTCAGAGCGGCTGCAGAACATTTTGGAAGGGGAGGGTGAACAGCCAGTTGTCGTGGTGCATATAGGTACCAACGATATAGGTAAAAAACGGGATGAGGTCCTAAAAGCTGAATATAGGGAATTAGGAGGTAAATTAAAAAATAGGTCCTCAAACGTAGTAATCTCAGGATTGCTACCAGTGCCACGTACTAGTCAGAGTAGAAATAGAAGGATATTTCAGATGAATACGTGGCTAGAGGAATGGTGCAAGGGGGAGGGATTCAAATTCCTGGGACATTGGAACCGGTTCTGGGGGAGGTGGGACGGTTTGCACCTGGGCAGGGCCGGGACCGATGTCCTAGTGGGAGTGTTTGCCAGTGCTCTGGGGGAGGGTTTAAACTAAAATGGCAGGGGGTTGGGAACCTGAGCAAGGAGATAGAGGAAAGGATAAAAGGATGAAAGCAAAAGACAGGAAGGAGAAAAACAAAAGTGGCAGTCAGAGAAATCAATGGTTTAAATCAAACATGGCCACAGTAAATAATAATTCTAAAAGGCCTAAGAGCATTAAAAAAACAAGCCTGAAGGCTTTGGAGGAGAAATTGGGTGAGAAGCGCCACTTGTTAGCACCTAAAGAGGCAGGCAGTGGCTGTAGCACCACTGGCTGCGCCTCCCGCGCTATTGAGTTGGGGCGATAATGGTGGCGTTAGCCTTTTGCGCTGCGCCGCCACTGATGACATCATCGGTGTGTGCAGTGCCCCATTTGCGCCCCGTTCGCGATATTTGGTAGCGAACGCCGCAGTTGCGCCATTTGCTACCCGCGCCCGGTTCATGGGGTCTTACTGTGCCGGCAGCCGTGCAAGTTAAGGTGGAGGTGCGGGGCGGCCGCCTTTTTCGGCGGCGGTCTGCCAGCACCTCCGTCCCCGGCTTCCTAATGCCGCCCCCCCACCGCGGCATTGCCGGCTGTTTCCCGAGAGCCCGGCACTTCTCCTTGGTGCCGGGCTCATTTGCCGGCACTCGCGAGCGGGGATCGCGCTGTTGTAGGCCCCTCCCGCTTAACAGTGGGAGGAAGGCCTGCAGTACCGCAGCGTGCCGTGCCGCAGCGTGTGGCGCTGCGGCACGTTGCACTGCGATATTCAGTTTCAGCGCCCTAAGAGGGAGGGACGAGGAGCGCCGCAAGCCTCGCCCCGTGTCCCTCGAGGGGCAATGAAACTGATTATCTGACAATCGCTGAAGCCTCGAATGCTGCGCTAAATCCTGCGCTCAGGCGACTTTTGCGCCACTTTGGCGCCCCAACCCAATTTCTCAGCCTTTGTGTCTTAATGCGAGACACCCCCGATCTCCCGAGCCCCGC